>NC_043977.1:45608153-45725653 GCF_902148855.1 Sphaeramia orbicularis | reverse complement strand
TGTCACGTCTGGATGTGTCTAGTGGAGGACCTGTGTGTTAGTCAGACTCCCCTTAGACCCCTGTTTACACCCCTGTTGAAAACTTAGATTTATGTCGTTAGAGCATCTGAAGACAAACACTGGGTGGCGACCCACCTGTAGGTCGGGAGGTTAGATTTTGGGTCGCCAGATGAACGAGCATTTCAAGCATTTTTTTTTTTTTTTTTAATTTAATTGACGAATAAGAATGTGTGTGATTGTGCTTAATTTTATTTTTTTTAACACATGATTGTTCATGAAAGGCTGGTGCTTAGTTTGTTTTACTGATGAGAGGGGGGAAAAAAAAGAGTCCTGTTAACTCAGTGGTTTCCAACCTTCATGTCGGGACCCCATGTGAGGTCGCCTGGAATTCAAATGGGGTTGCCTGAAATTTCTAGTAATGATAAATGAATAATGATAATAAAAAAAAAACAAAACCCTGTACTAATAAAAAAAATATATGGTGAGAGAGAGACAATCCCAATCCATAAAAGACATGACAAACTGTGAAGCTGAAACTGAAGCACTGACGTACTGTTTATCTTTCAAATGTTCATTGTGGTCGGTTTCAGATGCTGCAGCTCTTTCATAATTCATAGTTTGAGTTCTTGTTTGTTCAGGATTAATTGTCAGCCTTGTAAATACAAGCTGGACTGACTGTACATATTCTGACCAAGGAAAATACAATTGTCCCTTTGTGCAGTAATCTACACCTGGCTTTTCTGCCTCCGTCCATAATAATATACATTATATAGACTAAATGTCGTCTAAAATCAACATTTATTTGCAAAATGGTACAGCAAACTATTACATGATCAAAAACAAATTAATTTTAGAAAAAAAAAGTCACAGTTTTGAATGTCTGGGGTTGCCAGAAATTTGTGATGTTAACCCTTTCATTTATAGTGGTCACTACAGTGGACAGCTACTCAAAGCTGTTCTCTTGTATATTCATGGATTTTGTTGTTTTAGCTCCACATCAGCCAACACATTTAGCACTCATTCATCATCCTATACACTGCAATTGATACCATTAGTGTAACTTTGCTGTTCTTGATTAACCTGATCTGCACTAACATGTTTGAGTGTAAATCAATTGCTTGTTTTTTCATTAGACTGTAATTAACAACAACAATTATTATTAGTATTTTTTTCTGCATATTATCTCCATGAAGTGAGTAATTACTAGTATTAACGTATGTTGAAATGTGAGAAAACATCAGATTAGTGGCATTAAAAATGTTCTTATTTCATAGTTTTCACATACATGTTTCTTTGCATCAAAATTTAAACATATGGTGTCCAGCTGAGTGGGCATTTTTGCAAATCCATGAAAAATAGGTTAATGAAAAAATTCAATCTCATTGTTTTTTTAATGCCTAAAGAGAAAAAAAACACTTAGGAATAAAAAATTAAATCTTGATTAAGGTTCTCAAAATTCATGCATGAAAGGGTTAAAATGGGGTCATGAGACAAAAAAAAAGTTGGGAACCACTGTGTTAACTCCATTGAAACCTACAGTATGAAGCATTTCTGGATTCAGATCTCTAAAATAGTCATGACCTATGTTGTATACTCTATTTTCTTGACTCCTGTATTTACATTTTACCAAATATTTCCAGCTATATAACAAACCTGAGATAAAAATACCAATTTGGTCATTTATTAACTGTAGTTAGTGTATAGTGGTTGCCTGTCAGCGGTATCATATCCCCCTTATTAAGCTAACACAGGCATTTAACATCAGTTGTAGTTGTTTTCACTAAAGTAAAATGAGAAATATGAGTTGGTCATGTGATGTAAATTTACTTAATTCAGTCACAGTTTATTTAGGGTTTTGGTGTAAACACAGAAGTGATAGATCTGCAATGTGCAGCAGTTGCTATGTTTTGTTGTTACAGAAGATGCTTAGTAGCAGAAATTATATACTGTTTGTCTTAAATGCAAAAATCAAAATCTTACCAAGTGTATTTTTCTCATTTCTAGTCAAAATATCTCATCACACTTAAGACATAATCTCCTAAGGAGTAACTTTTCAGTGAGATATAAGAACTTAGTTTTAGACAATAGATCTTGAAAATCTTATTTCAAGAAATCCTACCAAGATAATTACCTCTGCCAAGGAGGTTATGTTTTTGCCAGGGTTTGTTTGTCTGTCTGTTTGTTTGTCTGTCCGTTAGTGTGCAACATAACTCAAAAAGTTATGGACAGATTTTGATAAAATTTTCAGGGTTTGTTAGAAATGGGATAAGGAAGAAATGAATAACTTTTGGGGGTGATCTGGAAGAAATCCTGGATTCTGGATCACTTTGAAATTTTCGTTAACATTGTGGTAAATGGGGCCAAAATTTTCGTTTCCCAATATCTCGCTTAATTATTGACCAAAACTCATGAAATTTAACTCAGGAATTGACAGTGGGGTCCTCTATCACATTTCAAAGGCTGATCCGGATCTGATCCAGAAGGCGGATTTTATTTTAAAAAATAAATGTAGGATTTGTATCACCGATTATGTGGGGAATTTTTGCGCTTGGCGGAGGTCTGCGCTCTCTGAGTGCTTTTCTAGTTTTTCACTTGTTCCGTTGGCAGATTGTTTTTTCCTTTCTTAATTCAATATTTTTTTTGCTTAATTCAAGCAAACAAATCTGCCAATGGAACAAGTGAAAATGATCTTGATAAGATTTTCAAGATCGATTGTCTAAAAACAAGTTCTTATATCTCACTTACGAGTTACTCTTTAGGTGATTATGTCTTATTTTAAGTGTGATGAGGTATTTTGACTAGAAATGAGAAACATACACCTGGTAAGATTTAGATTTTTGTAGTGTTTAAGTGCATTTCTTTGGTCTCACCAGCTTAAATCAAAGTTTATCAGACATAATATCACTTAAAAATGGCATGTTTACTGATTCAAGGTAATGTTTTAACAATGGTCATTTTAATATGTGCAAAATCTCCTTTTTTGAAAATTATACATAAGGTCTATTATGAAGTGATTTGTGATTTATATTGTTAAAGAAATGCATCCCCTGGAATGTTCAAATAAAGTGATAAGTTAGCATTTTCATGAGAAAAAACCGGTGTCAGTTTTCAGAGCCGAGTAATGTGACATCAGTGCATGAATGGACTGCTGTCAGAGTCACCTGGGACCACGCGACTTCATTAACTATCTCAGTAACAACATCATGTGTGGAAACCATGTGTCTGACAGGAAAACAAAAAAAAACAACAGAAAAGGCAGCATGTGTGGAAAAGCTGAGGTGAAAGGAAACGCAGGGATATCAAACCCATAGCCAGATCTCCTTCCTTTGTCGTGATTTTTTTAACTGATAAAGGCAGCACATAACCTTTCACAGAACCAAGGATGGTGTAATAGTTAGAATAGAATAGAATAGAATAGAATAGAATAGAATAGACTTTATCATCATTACACCAGTAGTGCTGCCACAAGTAGTCGACGTAATCGACCATGAAAGTTAATCGACGGTAATTTTTTTAGTCGACGTGTCATTTTAGTATTGATCGCCTATTTATTTTTGGTCTCCCTCCCGTCTCAAAAGCAGTTGGAACGGGATCTCCCTGCAACCGCTGCCAGAGACAAGCCATGGGTATGCCGCGATGGCAAGGGTATGCTGCGGCACATGGGCAATCCATGCCGCGTTGGTACCTATGGCCGTACCTCAGAGAGGGAGAGAGAGAGAGAGAGAGAGAGAGAGAAAAACCCCCGTCTTATAAGCGTCTTAAGTTTCACCCCCCCCCCCCCCCCACCACCACCACCACCACCCCTGTTCCGCGAAAATGGACACAACAAAATAACAAACACTTGATTTTTTTAAATTAGTCATTTAGGTTAGTTGACTAATCAAAATTAATCAAATTATTAATCAAGAAGTTAGTCGTTAAAAATTAGTCGTAAGTGGCAGCACGAACTAGTTGTGCAACGAAATTGCAGGTGGACAGTGCACTTACATCCAAATAACAACACAATAAGATACAGACATATATTAAAATATGTAAAATATGACATAGTGTGCAATCAAATTATGAGCAAATTGGAGATATACTATATGAAAGGGGAAAAATTAAAAAATATAAAAGTAGTATAAAAATGTGCAAATGTAATAGTGTAAACGATATAACATACATGTAACAATGTATGGTCTGTTACATGTAAGCAGGGCTCGGTCTTAATCATCAAAAAATGTTGACTATGTTGCTCTTCTTCGTCATCCCTCCCTCCCTCCCTAATCGCTTAAGAGACACCTGAATCTGTTCAGTTTTCACCGTGTCAGACTACCCATTTAGATCCACTTCAGAGCCACCAGGTCACACGGCAGGGAAACAGTGTGTGCACGGCCCAGTTACAGCCTGTCTTCTCTTCCCTTTACGTTTATTGTCTTTGGAAGGAGATGAAGTGAAGCAGCACCGCCCGTCTAGGACCGCCAGGCCAGACGCTAACCGGCAGCACCAAACACACACACACACACACACACACACACCCAAGAGACCCATCAAAACAGATCTGCAACTGCACACATCGACACATATACTACTGCTCCAGCTACGACTCTATAAATCATGGACCTTAAAAGGAAACTTTCCTCTTTTCATGCCAGGTGGCGACAGCAGTGGCCAGAGGCGTTTGGGGAGTTTGAAGGCACACAGTTTGAGCTTTTAGGGGATTTATGGGATTTTAATTGCAGTAATGGAATACAATATTCATAATTATGTTTTTGTTAGAGTATAATTACCTGACAGTAGGAGGTGTACTTTGTTACCTTAGACTGAGTTGCTGATATTTCTCAGGACTTCAGCTCAGACTTCCTCTTCAAACCAAACAGTGACTCTTAAAAGGTGGCTCTGATGTTTTTAGGAGGGTCCAGTTTAGGGATGCAAATTATCGATTAATCCATTAATCATTAGTTGGTTGACCTTATCGATCGATTAACGATTATTTGAGTATCGATTAATTGATATTCCTACATTGATATTCCTTAATGATGGATTTATTGAACCATTGGATACAGTCCAGGCAATGACATTTATGGAGTAGAACTTAAGAAATTCTGCAGTGAAATTCAATAAAAATAAATGGATCTGAAGAGGGGCAGTTTAGAAGAAATGGGCATTTCTGACTTTGCATCACCAGCCGACATGATGGAGTGAGATTTTAGCGGAGATGCCGTCCCTCCCAACTATTTTCGGGTGACCGCAGGACATAATGCGGGGCACACCTGTGGCCCAGATCAGGAGCCTGGAGGATGTTTTCAACTTCTGTCTCACTGACCAGATAGTCCTGAAGACCATGGACTAGACCAACCTCGCTCCGATCCGATACCGACCCTGCATTTGTGCATGTATTTAGGGGGGGATGCACTGCTCCCACAAACAGATGGGCTGTTCTGTGTTTTGCTCCATCATGTCCCTAAAGTGGTTCTAACTCATTAACGCCATGGTCCGGTTCGATGACTGGCTACCCCAGCCAGGCCAATAATCAGCAATGAAGCCTAGATTGGGCAGTGGCACCCCCTACTGTCAACACCACAAATCGTGAAAAAGAGCAATTACCCGACAAATAATTTAATTGAGCAACAATCAACAATTAATTGATAGTGAATTAATTGTTTACATCCCTAGTCCAGTTATTTCTATCTGCAATTTTGCTGTCAGGTATCATGAAATTCTATACACAGACCCTTTCAGAACCACCATTTTCCAGGTGTGTTGCGGTGATTACATACAGGCTCTGCGTTTTGCACCTCTACTGAGGCTAAAGTATAGGTTTATACCTGGACTTTATATAAAAGTGGATGCCACTGTGCCTGTACCTCACGCTGGTAAAAAGTGAACTCCAAACATTGCTTGTGCCTTTGGAGACATGTAATGAATTCTGGACTGTGATTGGTTATCAAACAACTTTAAACAAATCTGAATCTGATATTTCCAGAAAGTTGACAAATCAGCCTGATGGCATCCACCTAAAAAGACAGAAATTAAATGTGCTTTAAGACATTGAGATGTGATGGCTTCACATTCTATACCAGGGGTGTTGTTTTAGTTCAGGGGCCACATTCAGTCCAATATGATCTGAAGTGGGCTGGACCAGTAAAATAATAACAGCGAAAAAATACATGATGAAAATATTTAGATCTACAAAGTTTCCTTAAAAAATTGAATAGCATGAACAATCTGATATGTCTCAAGTAATGTAAGTGCAATTTAACAATATTATGCCTCAGTTTATTATTTACTCATATGCATTACAATTTACAGATCACAGTGAATCTAAAACTGCAAAAAACATTTAGTAACAGGCAGAATATTGTTAAAATTGTACTAAGGTCTTTGAAGACATTTCAGGTTGTTCATAATTGTTCAGGTTATTGACATTTTTTGTGCAAAGATAGTTTTTAAATATAATCCGTTTTATGTAATTTTCCTGTTTTTGAAGAAAACAAAGAGAAAAATCTGTAGCTGTCATTATTTATAGGTTATTTTGATATTATTTTAGTGGTCTGTTCCAGTTTAGATCACATTGGTCTATATGTGGAACCTGAACACTGCAAAAATCAAAATCTTACCAAATCTGTTTTTCTCATTTCTAGTCAAAATATCTCATCACACTTAGAATAAGATATAATCACCTAAACAGTAACTTTTCAGTGAGATATAAGAACTTATTTTTAGACAATAGATCTTGAAAATCTTATTTCAAGAAATCTTACCAAGATAATTTTCACTTGTTCCATTGGCAGATTTTTTTGCTCGAGTTAAGCAAAAAAAATCTTGAATTAAAAAAAAAAAAAATCTGCCAATGGAACGAGTGAAAATTATCTTAGTAAGATTTCTTGAAATAAGATTTTCAAGAGCTGTTGTCTAAAAATAAGTTCTTATATCTCACTGAAAAGTTACTCTGTAACTGAATATGTCTTATTTTAAGTATGATGGGATAATTTGACGAGAAATGAGAAAAATACACTTGGTAAGATTTAGATTTTTGCAGTGAACTAAAATGATTTTGACATCATGGATTGTTAATATGTTCAGTGTAATTTTTGCACTTCACAAATTCATTCCATGAACCAGATTGGACCCTTTGATGGGCCGGTTTTGGCCCGCAGGCTGCAAGTTTGACACCTGTGTTCTATAAGACGAGATAAGATAAAATAAGATAAGATGAGACAAATCTTTATTGTCATTGTACAGACATACTAAATACACGATACAATGAAATTGGAGTACTGTTCCCAATGGTTAAAAAAAGAAGGCAAGCAACAATAAAAACAGAGCAAAGTATTTACACAGGTTATAAAATCTGTGCAGGCAAAAAAATGCATATGTACAAAAATATTAAAAATATTAAATACAGTATGTAAAATGTATAAAGAGTAAAAAGTATTGGTGATAGACAAAAGAAAAGCAGCTGGTCCTGTCCAAACACAGGTTGTTCATTTAATAGGACTAATGCCCTGTTATAAAAACTGTACTACTAGTACGACTGACACTGGGTGGTGTGTATCTACTATACAAACTATGCTTCTTCATAGTCTCTCCTGTATGAGGTGAAGTTAAGATGATTATAGAAAAACAGTTATAGGGACACAGTGTGTTAAAACTCCATGACCCACATCACTAAAGCCTAAATGTGGATCCATTTCACTGCAGCTGTCCTTAAAACTGTCACTGTTTTAGATGCTGTTGTGTTTGTTTGGACATCCATCTGACCCATTCCATTCTCCTGAATACAGAATCTGACGAATGCCTTCAAATTTCTCATAACTATTCATTTGTACTTAAAGCTGCATATGACGTTCGTCACCAATTTTTCATCAAATAAAACCAGAGTCATAGCTGAATGCATTAGTCTTTCTGTGATTCAGGTGCATAATCACTTCCCTCACGGTGAACAACTTTGAAGTGTACTCCATCACAAACAGTCCCTATATTTACATACTAAACCGAAACCAAACCGTCACTTGGGCCTTTTTGGAATTCCACGCAGCTGCAGCAGCAAGAACAAATGAAGCTGTTTCCACAGGGCTCAAAATTAACTTTTTGACCTAGGAGCACTGTGCTCCTAACCCTAAAAAGTTAGGAGCACAGGCTAAAATCTGGGCGCACCACTATTATATAAAAAATTTGGAGAACAAGCAAAACTCTTGGCCATACCAAGTAATATTCCTATATGTATTTAAGCAATGTTAACAACCTAGAATAAAGTATTTGAATAGAGTATGAAAGAAAAAGCTTACATTGACACAGGTGCAAAACAATTGTCAATGTGTGGTATATACTTTAGTTGGTTCTTGGAGAAGAAATTTGAATCACACCATTATTTGCAACAACCAACTTTTTTATTTCATGGCCTAAAGGCCCTTAGTCACTGTGGTCTACACCACGCCTGAAGTCAAGTCAAACTTTTGACGAATCATGTACACGTCTGGATACCGCTTGTTGTTTATTCATTAGCCCCTCGATTCGCTGGTTACGGTCAGCTGATCGTGTAGCAAGTTGATTCGCGCAACATGATCATCTGACTTGCAGGATACATTACGTCATGGGAAAATACTTGGAACAACGCCAGCGCTACTAACCGGGTTTGGCGGGAGATTGTTTCAAACGTCGGTGGAGTTATTTGATCCCTTTGTTTATGCCGCCTGCGCACGCGAGGGGGCGGGGACTAGATTTTCCGCTTCAGTCAGCGGGGCGTGGAGCTTGTTTATTTTCAGCTGAAGAGTTACTTCTGCAGCCATTATTCTAGGCGCACATATTAATTTTCGCTCATTTTTTTTTGGTGCACCGTGCGATCGTAATCTCAAAAACAGCTGCACTACCGAAATTCTCAGGCGCATGCGACCGTAATTCAGTCGCAGTCACGAGCCCTGTTCCATGTTTGTTGCTGCTACTGCCACGTTGTGTGGAATTCCTTTTCCCATAATGCACTTTTCAACAAAATTACTGAAAAGGCCCGAGTGACATTTCGGTTTGGTATGTAAACAAACAGACTGCTTGTGATAGAGTACACTACAAAGTTATTCACCGTGAGCGAAGTGATTCCGGTGTGTCATCACAAAAAGACTAACGGATTCGTGATGCTTTGGCTATGACTCGGGTTTTACAGATTAGATGAAAAATTGGTGATGAATGTCATACACTGCTTTAAGAATGAACTGATTAGAATTTGGAGGTCAAAGGTCAATAGGATAATAGGATAAGGCAAATCTCAACCTTACAGTGACATCATAATGTTCTGTGAAACACTTTCCTGGCTTTTATTTTATTTATTATTTATTTATTATTTTCATAACTCAGTTACAGAATTTGCCAGTAAATATCTCTTAATACCTTTTATTCCAGTTCCTTCATTCAGTTTCTTCAGTATGTGTATAGTCTGACATGAATGTAAAGTGTCATGTGACTGGTTGGCGTAGGCGGTATTTCTAGTTTCCATTTGTTGTCATTTCTCTCCTTAGGGAGGCCATGAGTTTCTCTGGGTCCTTTTTCTCAAACCTTCCGGCTGTTTATAATCTGAAACACATATTTCTCTTTCCTTTGGCTCCCTATGCCTATTTTTCTCCCTCTGCACAGCTCTATCTTACCTTTTCCTGCTCACCTTGGCCTGTTCCCACACCGCCGTTCACTCTCAGCTCCGCACTGCCATTGAATTTTAGTGAGATTGATAACCTCCTGCTGCAGGAAACAGACTCGTCCCTCTGTTTCCTCCTGTCCTGTAGCTCCCAAAGGTCTTATTAGTTTAGACAGAGGGTGTGTGGAGGAACACTGTTCTCCAGTTGTCAGCTGACTCCTACAGGACTCTCATTCTCCAGTCGTATGGTCCATGTGTGAGCTGAGGTTTCACAGACGTTTTGGGAATATAATATATAATGCTTTGTGTAGACTACCTCTTAATTCTTTTGTGGTGTATGTAGGGGTTCATGCCTGTTGTATATATCATACATGAAAATTAATTTAAGAGAATGTCAGAAAACTTTGTCTAATTCACCCAGATCACATTAGCAGAAATCTAATTCTGTGTTTGCTTAAAGATTTAAATTAGATATACCTTTTCCCTGAGACTTTACTTTGTACATTTGTGCTCACAGTCATGAAAGAAGAATTCATACAGAATCCTGAACGTAACCCATAAAGACCCAGTGTTACTTTTTTGGTAGTTCGCAAATGAATTTTTCCCTCTATATAACCTTTCTTGAGTAGTTTATCACCATTTCTTATAGTATTATCTTCTGTATTTTGCATTTTTAAGTGAAAATCAGGTATTTTCCTATATTTAATTCACTGATCATATAGATCAGGGGTGTCAAACTCATTTTAGTTCAGGGGCCACATTAAGCCAAATTTGATCTGAAGTGGGCCGGACCAATATAATAATAACATAATATATAAATAATGTAAATTTCAAACTTTTCTCTATGTTTAAGAGCGAAAAAAGTAAAATTATCTGATCATAATGTTTACATCTATCAACTATCCTTTAAAATAATATGAATGTCATGAAAAAAGTGAAATTTCTTAAGAAAACTAAGTGCAATTTTAATGCTATTATGCCTCAGTTTATCATTTACACATGTAAATTACAACTTACAGATGGATACACAGTGGATCAACAAATACACAAAACATTTAGTAACAGGCAGAATATTGGAAAACTTGCACTTCAGACATTTCAAAGTGTTCATATTTGTTCAGGTTATTCACGTTTTTGGGGAAATGATAGTTTGTTTTAGTGTAAATACAATAAAATGACATGAAAATTTTTACATTTACAAAGAGAAAAATTTGGAGTTGGGAGTATTTATAGGTTATTCTGATAGTATTTTACGGATCTGACCCACTTGAGATTAAATTGGGAATCTGAACTAAAATAATTAATATTTTTGGTGTAATTTTTGCATTTCACAAATTCATCCCAGGGGCCAGACTGGACCCTTTGGCGGGCCAGATTTGGCCCCCGGGCCGCATGTTTGACCCCTGTGATGTAGATGTTCATAAAAGCTCAGATTAAAGTTGAGGGTTATTTTTATCAAAAACAAAGAAAACTGAAAAAAAAGTGAATTTTTCAGTGAAGATATCAATAACTGAACATAAAATAAGTGTATCCATCCACTGTCATTTATCAAATTCCATGGGTTTTACTGGTGAATCAATGTTGTAGAAGTTGACAGTGTTTTCATGGTAACTACGGAGCCTCCAGATGGTCATATCTGATGACCATGAAAAGATGGCAAACTGTATTTTACACCAATTTTTTACATGTATTGCTAGAATTAATGGCTCAACAGGTATTAGACATGTTATAACAGTAGATGGTTTTGGTCGCCAGTGGCTGTTTGGGTCTTTATGGGTTAAGGAAAAGTTTGACATTTTGGGAAATGCACACTCTTGATGTTAGAGAGATGATTAAACAGCTACCAATCAGATTTCTGTTTGTTAAGAAATGGAGACGACTGAGACCCGTCACAGTGGTGGATCCAGAAAAAAATGGAGGTTCAACAGGCCAAGCGCAGCAAAATTAACATTATAAATGCTTAAAATCACATAAAACTGTATTTTTTTTAAAATTATCATACACTAATAAAATGAATGCAGTTTAACCTCTGTAACGTGACCACTTTTGGAGCCAAAGCAGAGGTGGCTTAAATAAGGTTGTCCTCAGTTATGGCATTGAATTCCATTCTATTCTAAGTAATTTAAAATACAGTGCACTGAGGGTTGGGGGTCAGGGTCAGGGTTGGGGTTATGTGATCTGGAGATCTTGGCGTAAACTGACACGCGATCAAATGGCGCTGAATAAGACGGGAAAGGTCGAAAATGCGTACATATAGCACACCAAATACCATAAGAACTGGTATGATATACAACACCATTTCATAAGATCAGTCTTGCATTGACACTTTAAGTGCATTTTGCTGATAATAATGTAGAAATGCTCAATTTCTTGTTGAGATCTGTTTCTTCTCATGTCTTTGCAATTTCGTTTTATTGTCTGTTTGTTAAAAAATTTAAATTCTGTCAAAAATAAGTATATAAAAAAGAAATGCTTGATTTCAAATGAATACGAGGAGAGTCAAAAAGTGCTCAGACAAATGTCAAACACAAACACAGTTCCAGCAATTCTGCAAAGAAGGAATCTACTGATGAAAACATAAACTGCAAAAAATGTTTAGACTCTAATTGAGCTTATGCAGAAAAATTATTTTATTTCACTAAATGAACTTTTTATTACATTTTTCTGACAACTTTTTGACTCTTTCTTGTATGCTGCTTTAACCCATAAAGACCCAATGATTTATCACCATTTATTATGACATTATTATCTGTATTTAGCATTTTTTTCAGTGAACATCAGGTATTTTCCTATATTTCATTCACTGATCATGTATATGTTCATAAAAGCTCAGATTAAACTGAAGAAAAAGTGACTTTTTTCCGCAAACTATATCATTAACTGAACATAAATACAGTGTGTCCATCCACTGTCATTTATCCAACTCCATGGGTTTTACTAGTGAATCAGCGTAGAAGATGATGGTATTTCCACATTCACCACATAGCCTCTAAACATCCAGATGGGTCATATCTGATGACAGTGAAAAGATGATAAACTGCATTTTGCTCCAATTATTTACATGTATTGATAGGATTAGTGGATCAACAAGTATTAAACATTTTAGGTCAATAGACGTTTTAGGTGATCAGTGGCTGTTTGGGTCTTCAGGAGTTAAAAAAGTCAGTGTTCCTTTTGCATATACTTGTTACATGTCTTTGTAACATGGACAGGTACAAAATAGGATCTTGTGAAATGTGAATAAAGTATGAATTCACTATACAAACGGTACAGCTCCCTCTAGGTTGCACTTGAGCGAATCAGTAGCTACTTATGTAGATGTCCATGTGCTTTATCCCTCTAAATAGAAACCACTGTGAGAATGTGTGGATGCATTTTCAGTGACCTTTCCTCTCCTACTGTTTAGCCAGATGTCAGCACTTTATTTGAAATAAGAACATGTCATCCTGTAAGTCATGTTGATTGTACTTTGTAATATAAACTCCTGTCTCCTTCTTCTGTTTCTTGTCCTCCCTCTGTCTCCCTTTCTTTTTTTTCTCCCTGTCATCCTCTGCAGGTCTGATTACAGTCCTCTGTCCTCAACCAGCAGTAAGTAATCTAACAGCGTTGCTAACAGTGATGTAAATGCACACAGCTCACATCCAGGACTTTATCTGTGTGATAAATAAACCTGCTGAGGGTCGGACACTGTAAGTGTAATGGAGTGTGTTTGGTACTCTTTAAATATACTCATATTAAAGTTGCACATAGATCTTTGAGATATGCAATGGAATATGAGTGTCTGGAAAATAGCATAAATAAATATGAGCACCACGCGGAAGTAAATTTTCTTTGGTTTGTGGCCTGCCATAAAAGCTACACAGTCTGTGTAGAAGGAGGTTAAAATTCCAGATTCCTTTTTATTGTCATTGTATACACAGAGCATACACAATGAAATTCTGATGCACTTTATAAAGACGGTACTTCTTTGAGTAAAAAAGGGAAATGTACAATATGAAAAGCAAAATATTTAAATAGTATTAAATAGTAAAAAAAAAAAAAAAACAAACAGTAAAAACACACATTCATAACTAGTTAGGTGCAGAAAACAGTAAGAGGTAATTATAGTAGTTCTTGCACGTTGTTGATTATGATTATTGCACATTGTTGATTATTACACATTGCTGATTGTGGTTATTGCACATTGTTAATTATTACACATTGCTGATTGTGGTTATTGCACATTGTTAATTATTACACATTGCTGATTGTGGTTATTGCACATTGTTAATTATTACTCATTGTTAATTATGACTATTGCACATTGTTGATTATTACACATTGTTGATTATGATTATTGCACATTATTGATTATGATTATTGCAAATTGTTGATATTACACATTGCTGATTATGATTATTGCTCATTATTGATTATGATTATTACACATTGCTGATTATGATTATTGCACATTGGTGATTATTGCACATTGTTGATTATTGCACATTGTCGATTATTGCACATTGTTGATTATGATTATTACACATTGTTGATATTACACATTGCTGATTATGATTATTGCACATTATTGATTATGATTATTACACATTGCTGATTATGATTATTGCACATTGTTGATTATTGCACATTACTGATTATGATTATTGCACATTATTGATTATGATTGTTACACATTGCTGATTATGATTATTGCACAGTTGATTATTACACATTATTGATTATGATTATTACACATTGCTGATTCTGATTATTGCACATTATTGATTATTATATGTGGTTGGTTATTGCAGAGTTCAGTGTAATGTTGCTCTGGGGTAGATGCTGTTTGCCAGTCTTGTCGTCCATGCTCTTATGGTCCTGTATCTTCTGGGTCTATCTGTTGGGTGGCTACAGTCTTTAACAATGCTTTCCGGAAGCACTGAGTGGTGTTTTCCAGGGTGAGCAAGTCAGTGTTAATGGTGTGCTCAATCAGTGGAGGTTCCTACAGAGGCTAAAAAACAGCATTCTCTACAAAAAGTGTTGCACAGAGATGATAATGCGCTTGGTCAACCCAGAAACACACACTTGCTGTAGGTTTTTCTTAGGAGCAACACAGGATGTTAACATGGATTTTATGAACCGAGTCTTACTTCAAAATTGTGAAAATTCTAAATTGTCAGTAATATGTGGGTGCTTCTATGAAACTGGTCCCTAAAAACAGGGCATGGAGGCTAAAAATTCAAACAAGATATAGATTAATGTTATGAAGCAAGTTTGGAAGTATTTTGGGTGTATTTCAAAAATAAATATTTACTGAGATAAAAGGGAAACCATTTTTCAAATGAAATATATTTTTATATTATTTTTATACAAAAATCTGCATGTAACATGGTAAAAAGGACGCAAAGATTATGCGCTACTATTTTTCTGAATATCTCTTTATTCTCTCACAGGTACATTTTGGGAATCAAACTAATTATGCAAGGCAGAGTGTTTCACAAAAATGACCACTGTTGCAAAATCACTCGCAGTTTATATGTGTTCAACTGAGCAGGTTCTGCATGTAACATCAGTGGGCATGATGGGTTACTCAAGAAACCTGGAATATGACTGAGATTCATGAATAACCCACATGTCTGGATTAGAAAAACCACTAGGATCGTCGAATTTAACACAGTGTTTTTATTTATAGCACTATATAAGACCACTTCAAGTGATGTTTTCATGATCAAATGCACTGACACCTAGGTAGCTTTTCCTGTCCCAATTTTGGTCCTATTTTTGGCCCCAATATTTTACTCAAAATTCATTAATTTTGGGATGACTCAGAGAGGAGTGTACTTTTTTTGGCATTCATCTGAGGTCATCATTAGATTCATCCTGGGGGAAATATGACTAAATTTCTCTTTTGATATTGGGTCTAAAAAGCTGGCAAAGTGCCAGGTACCAAAATGAACCCAGTTTCATAGAAGCACCCATGTAGAAACAAGAAAGCTGAATACTGTGTAAAAAAAAATATCCAGAGGAAAAGTTTACATCCAGCAGTGGACTTTTATCCAGCTTGATTATCATGTGTGATGCAGATCGAGTCATGTTGTGTGGTCAGATGTTGTGTGGTCAGATGTTGCTTGGTGGCTACATGTGCACAGAGGTAACTGCATTAGAGCCAAATTTATAAGCATTTATAGCGCGTCTTGAACATTTTGTCAGATTTTGTTAGAGAGAAATAATCCTGTAATCAGAAAAATCCTGATTATCTGCCATGTACGGTTTTGTGTGCAGTATCTGTGGTATGTGTGGTTTTCCTGGAGTGTGTTTGCTGAGGTTGTGACCTATTATCAGTCGGGTTGCCAGATCTCAAAGACTTTCACAATAGGAGGATTATATCCAATATTAGCCCATTAATCTGGTCCTCAGGAAGTGGCATTATCACACCCTCACCACACCCGCAGCTCAGGAAGTTAGGATCATACGTACACACACATTGATCCCACAGTGTGTTTTGCCTTCATGTTTCCCGTGTCTTTGCTGTGTCAGATGAGCTTCTGCCGACTATTGTCTCTGTCACAACTGGAGGTCAGGGTGGGATCACAAAGATATGCACATATGAATTTATATCACACTGAAATGAGTGTGTGGCTGCCATTATTATGTAATACATTGGGATAACTTAACTATAGCTCTGCCAGCAGTGTTGAAACTCCCATATGTCAATCTACAAAGTATGTTCAACATCTGGTAACCATAGCAACAGCACTTACCATCACAGCAGTAATAAACTGGCTGTCTCTGATGAAAAGAACATGGTAACAAATTAAACTGATGATAGAAAACAAATCACTGGATTTGACCTCAGAGACTGAAATAAAGTAATGGGAAAGTTTTTTTTTTTATGAATGGAAAAGAGATAAAGAAGCAAAGTTTCACTTGTGACTGTTGATCATGCTGTTTTGTTGTTATTCTTATGGGAGACAAACTATGCGCCGTGGTTCTATAAGTGGCATAAACATACTGGTTACGCTTGTATTGTTGTATGTTGAGCGATTTATACAGCCTACTGCACCGAAGACACAGGCTAAAAGTGTCACATGTAGTGGATGTTCCTGGGAGTTTAGTTTTAGTTTAGTTTAGTTTATTTCAGACACAAACATAATAAAAAACATAGGAAAAAAACCAAACAAGAAAAAAAAACAAAACAGAAAATGGAACAACTGTTGTGCCTGAAAGGGAGTAGGAAGTTTGTGCCTAATCACATAATATACAATATAAGATTGTGATTATTCAACTGCAGAGAGCTGTTTTTGACACTGAAAAGTTGACATTTGCAGTAAAATAGTCATATATTAAACAAACATTGAGACGGTTACTTTTGCATATTGGTTTCACTTATAGGGATGATGCTGCATTTGTCAGAGTCACAGACATGAACATGGATAGATTTGGTTCCCCCTAAAAAGTTAGAAATTAAAATTTTTTTGAAATGCAAAATCCCAGTTTAAAACAGGAAAATTCATTCATTCATTCATTCATTCATGGCCAGAACCTGCTTTATCCTCACTAGGGTTGGGGCTGGAGCCTATCCCTATGGGTGAATGTGGGGTTTACCCTGGACAAGTCGCCATTTCATCACAGGGCCAACATATAGAGTAGAGCTGTACAATGTATCATTTGAGCGTCGTCATCGCAATGTACGTGTGCGCAATAGTCATGTTGCAGGTCCTGCAATGTTGGAGGCAAATGAACTCAATGTGTTCTCATCTAATTTCAAGGGTACCTGACACACTGCACACAGCAATCCACCAATCACAAACATTCTTAATCAGTTTGGAGTGAGTCGCTGGTAACAACACTGAAAAATGAGCAATGAACCAGAGAAAATCACTGTAAATGAAGACTTGGTGCCAAAAAGAAAAGCAACGTCAGTTATCTGGAATTATTTTGGCTACAAGAAGGATGATATTGAAACCTGTGTTCTGTGTTGATAGTGCCTTACACCTATTGCCACAATGAGAGGAAACACAGCTACTTAGTTTGACCATTTACGTCAGTGCCACACAGCTATATCCTCCTGAGTATTTTTTATATTGCAAAATATACCGCAGGGTTAAAAAAAAAACCGCGATGTCAGTTTTTTCCAATATTGTGCAGCCTTAATAAAGAGACAAACAACACATCACTCTCACAATCACACCTATGGGCACTTTTAGGTTGACCAATTAACCCAGGGGTGTCCAATCCTGGTCCTCGAGGGCCGGCATCCTGCATGTTTTAGATGTAGCCCTCTTCCAACACACCTGATTCAAATGATAAGTCTATCATCAAGCTCTGCAGAGGCTTGATAATGACCATCAGGTGTGCTGGAAGAGGGAAACATATAAAACATGCAGGATAGCAGCCCTCGAGGACCAGGATTGGACACCCCTGAATTAACCTATCAGTCCATGTGTTTGGATGGTAGGAGGAAGCTGGAGTACCTGGAGAGAAGCCACACAAACAAGGGGAAAACATGCAAACTCCACACAGAAAGGTCCCTGGTTGGAACAGGAAAGTTGATATTTTGTGTATGTTCCTGTGTTTATCCATCCATCCATCCATTATCCACCGCTTATCCAGGGCCGGGTCGCGGGGGTAACAGTCTAACCAGGGATGCCCAGACTTCCCTCTCCCCCGACACCTCCTCCAGCTCTTCCGGGGGGACCCCGAGGTGTTCCCAGGCCAGCCGAGAGACATAGTCTCTCCAACGTGTCCTGGGTCTTCCCCGAGGTCTCCTCCCGGTGGGACATGCCTGGAACACCTCCCCAGGGCGGCGTCCAGGAGGCATCCGAAACAGATGCCCGAGCCACCTCAGCTGGCCCCTCTCGACGCGGAGGAGCAGCGGCTCTACTCCGAGCTCCTCCCTGGTGACTGAACTCCTCACCCTATCCCTAAGGGTGCGCCCAGCCACCCTGCGGAGGAAACTCATTTCTTCCTGTGTTTAAATACATAGATATCTACACATGCTATCATTACATTATGTATGAAAATGCCTCCCCATGTCTTCCAGAGTTTAGCCCATGAACCCTCTGTCCGCAGCCTTCATGTGTTATCAGCATACTTTTAAAACTGACAACATCATTATACATTATGATAAATGTTGATATCAATCAATAGAGGAAAGAAAATACTGTGATCATATTTTTTTGCTAGGTCATCTACCCCTATGCATTTCAGTTTGCTGTATATGATTACTGTTCATGTACTGGCTGATCTTGTTTTGTTTTCTTACCTATTTTTTCTTACATAATTCAAGTGAATCTATTTTAACCCTGTAAAGCCTGAACCATTAAATCATTGACAGAAAATTCCACTTCTTTGAAACTGGAGCCTTTATTGGTCCTTCTGAACAGCCACAATTTTTTTTTTTTCAAATATCAATTTCCATGTATGAGTTTCAATTTTGTATCATATTTGATACACTGGGTCTCAATGCTCAAATATTATTATTTCTGAGCAAACAAAAACATCATATAACACAAACATGTCTAGCAAATTGGTAATTCCTTTTCAAAATGGTCAAAGTTCTGCCTCCTTCCTCATTAATGACATCTTGTAGTGTCACTGGAAAGGCCTCTGGTGAATGAACTCCTCCCCCCTGGTAGATTATCTGTGTATTGCATGTATCTAATTGTATACATCGAGTTTTTCAAGAAAAAAAATATCACACTGATCATGTAGAGGGCGTCAAAACTCATGTATCAAATATGATACGTTTGGCGTTATAGGGTTAAATTGACATCTAAATCTATCAGAATGAATCTACATATTGAACCCAGAGCAAGTAAAATCTAAAGAACATACATGTGTCATTGTTTGTAATACTACAGATAATTATATTGTCATTTTCATTTTAGTATTCAAAACTTTACTCAGTGTTCTAAAGCTATCTAATGCCACATTTCCTCTACTTGGAACCAGCTCAACTTGACTCGACTCGACTTCACCAGGTACCAGGTACTATTCTTGGAGACCGTTTCCATTACAGGATACTATTGACTTTAGAGTACTTGGTCATCATAGCGACGCTGCACGTAACTTCCATGACATCTTCTCAGAGAGTTGCTGTTTAACTCACTCATTGTGTGTTGACCTGTTAAACTCACACTGAATCTTTTCATCGGTGACCAAGGACTGGAATGTCTGAAGGTCCTCAATCAACCATGGTATCATTTTGTGGGCTGTCGTCATGGATTAGCCTTGCGGTATATTTACCGTAAACTTCCAAATCATTTTTTATTTTTTTTAAATGGCGGGTTGCACATTGTTGTTGCAATGATGCAGACAACTCTCTGACCAGTCAGTGGTCTGCAGTGTTTACACGTCACGTTTTTTGTACCTCTTCACCCATTTTGGAATCTCAGCTGAGCAAGTACTAGAAAAGTCGAGTCAGTACCATGTAGCGGAAATGCAGCATAAAGGTACAGGTAAAGTTATATTCATCTGTGTGATGTGCCTGAATGTACCAGATTAAATGTAGTATTTTTTAAGTGCATTTTTTGACAGTTTTATGATATTATTATACTCTACTTTATTTCCATGGTCAGTGGTCATGTCTATTAATTTTCTATATCTGGATGTCCTAGTCATGTTTATTTTACTAAATGTGTTGAAAGATAAACAAATCAGTCAATGTTATGGATCTTAGTCGTGCTTTTTCAGTGTAGGTTTTCATGTTGAGTAGTTGGATTATCCTCTTAAATCTGCTCCCAAAATGCCTCACAAACCAAGGAGGTCTGGTTCTTTGTGAACAGGTTGTAAATTTTTCACACCCACTATTTGCTTGTGAAATTATCCTCAAGACAGACGCACATTGAAAGAAGCAGCTTCATTTAAGGAAGACGGGACAGATGGACGCCGGCTGCTACGGTGACAGATTTTACAAAGATGTGAAAGGAGAACATAGAGAAGTCATCTGTCTGTGCGCTGTGTGTGGTTGTCTGTCTTTGTCTTGAATGTGTGTGTTCATGCATGTCTGTGTGCAATGACGTGTTCACGCCAACCTACATCCATGTGCATTGCAGCATCATTCTCTCTTGTCTCATGCCTGCACATAAGTATATTTAGGTTCTGGTAGAAAGCGTACTCATATTTATTCAGGTGGTCTTAACCCCTGACCTTTGCCCTCAGCTCAGACTACCCATAAGCCCCCCGGAGACAGTCGATATTATGCTAACCCACCACTGAGGTTCTGGTTTACTGTAGCTCCTATGTAATAGAAACTGGGGAATGCAAATGGCTTAAATCTTTAAATGGATGTTGGATGATAAATGTGTTTATATCTAAATTTTAATGGCAGTTGTTCAGCACATTTAGGAGTTTGACTCTCGGGACATTGTCTGCTAGAATAATCTTTCCTTTGGTTGACTGTTTCAGTGTTCGTTCTCCTCCCTTCTGTCCTCAGTCTGTGATACTGTTTTCAAAGTCCCCCTTGCCTCATGAAATAACACCAAGTTACAACTACTTGCTGAAAATGTCAAACTTTGACAAAGGAGTAAATCCTTTTGCAAGGATTTACGTCCTTTAATACCACAGGTTGTTCTCTCACTTACAAATGTTTCTGTTATTGTAATTACTTGCTGCACTTAGCATCGCACACAATAAGCGTGATTTATTTATAGAAAAACACACTACTCAAATTGGTTTGGATCATAGACTGTGTAGTTTGCAGTATAGGTTATGAATCTCATTCTCTTTATGTAATTCAGTAAGATTTTGGCCAAACTAACAGCTGAGGCTGCACGATATTGGAAAAAAAATTGACATTGAGATTTTTTTTTAACCCTGCGATATATATTGCGATATGAAAAAATACTCAGGAGGATATAATAGCTGTGTGGTGCTGACGTAACAGGGCAACAGGTGTAAGGCACTATCGACACAGAACGTGTTCCAGTATCATCCTTCTTGTAGCTGAAATAATTCCAGTTAACTACTTTTCTTTTTGGCACCAAGTCTTTGTTTTCAGTGATTTTCTCATGTTTGTTGCTCATTTTATAAAGTTGTTACCAGCGACTCACTCCATGTGTAGGGGCGTGGTCTACTTCGGCAAACTGATTAAGAATGCTTGTGATTGGTGGATCGCTGCGCACAGTGTGTGTCAGGTACCCAGGCTGAAATTAGATGAGAACACATTGAGTTCATTTGCTACCTACATTGCAGGACCTGCGATGTGACCACTTCGCACACATACATTGTGATGACGATGCTCAAACGATATACTGTGCAGCTCTAACAAAACAACAAACTCATTTTTCACAAATGTGATTTCCATCTTTTTAGGTAGATTTCTTTTTGATCAGTTGCAAACCAGAATCTTTCAGACTTGATGATGACAAAAGGATTTTGGCTTCATTCTCACATTTTTACACAGCAGGAAGAAACTGCATCATGGCGTCCATCTTTATATACACTCTATAATCTGGCTTAAAGGGCAAGGACCTCAACTACAAAATGAAACCATTATGGAACCATCTACCATTGTAATGCATCTTATGGCAGCTGGGTTGGTTTCTAAATAGCCCTGACTCCCACAGACTTGCACTGAGCTTCTCCTTATAACTGTGGCCCCCTTTCTTCTGACTCGTAGATGGTTTTGATATCTGTTCATAAGGCTTTGATTGACATGTCTGTATGACAGCTCCTTCACCTCTTAAGTCTACCTAAGACTGTAAAATAATTTTGTGACACATTGTTTGATGATGTTTACAGTTATACTGTGTCAACAAGCTAGCATTTAGCATTAGCTCACACACAACCCCTTCATAGATGGCTCTGACCCCTCACACTTATAGAACTATGTCCCTGTTTGTGCAAATATGGTCACTTCTGACTCCAAAAGGCCAACATATTGAGAACCAAATCACAAAGTACTGGTCTCCAAATGACAGTTCATGAACTTATGGGTGACATCACAGCTCTTTCACCCACAAATTATGTACAGTGTATGGTTTGGATTTACAAGACAGCACAGTTCACCGTAACTGCTGCGAGTGAAGGCAGCACTTTCGGTGATGTTACTTTCAGCATGTAGGTGCAGTGGTTAGCACTGTCTTCTCACAGCAAGAAGGTCCTAGGTTTGATTCCGACACCAAGAACTTTCTTTGTGGAGTTTGTCCTCCCCATGTTTGTGGGGTTTCTCTCTGGGTATTGTGGCTTCCTCCCTTCCTCCAAAGAACTGGTGACTCATCAAGGGTGTACCCCACTTTTGCCCATAGGTAGCTGGGATAGGCTCGAGGATAAAGTGGTTCAGAAGACTGACTGACGGACTTTTAGCATGTGTAGCCTGAACTGCTTCGGAAAGGCTTCAAACACAGAATTTCAAGTTTGAGTAATCAGTGAAATTCTTCTGTTAGTTACCTCTGCCAAGGAGGTTATGTTTTCTCTCCGAATGCTTTTCTAGTTTTTTATGAATTTCTATCTAAATGGGTCTATTTGTGCAGTGACACTTGGCCACACTGTGTTGTTGCTACTGGCTAAAATTTAAAATGTGACAGGACTCTCAAGTGCAGTTGACTCTCCAATGCTCCAAGTGGGTTTACATGGTCATGAAAGTGTAAATGTTTGTGTTTTCTAGAACTCTGCAGACTCTAGTTACACCAGATTTCATGCAGTGGCAGTGACAAGATTTGAAAAATGAAATGTTAATAGGGAAGTGTCTGTGTGCCAGCTGCAGCATCTCTCAGCTCCAACAGAAGGATAATAGCTTCTGATTCAAGAGGCTTCAAACTAAGTCCCATCCTGGACACTTAATCACACAACCTCACTTTCTGTTGGTCACAAGCAGATGAGTGTCCATTCAGCCTAATGACCTCTGACCCCTCCCCCAAAGCTTTTCTCTATGCGTGTGTATACATGTGTTTTAGACTGAGTAATGAATGTGTTTGGGCTGCACAGGGGGGAGTTTCAGACTCAACAAATGTCAGACAAGAACAACACAAGGCAGAATAGGCCGACACACTCACAAATAAACTAACAGTGGCTCAAGGAGATCACACGAGATATGTTGTTATTGCACATGCTCACTGAGGTCGACTGTAGAGAGTTTAAACCACAGAAATGACATTTGTAGGTGGAAAATGTGGATGACAGGAAAAGAATATTGGACAAAAGATTGAGAGCGGTATCCAAGTGTTTGCAGGTAAAATGAAATTCTTTTTCAGCATAAGAAATGAGGAATGGAGGAAAATTTAAACAAGTGAAAAAACATGTGCTTCAGTTCAGTATATTAAAGAGACCCCTGAGGCTTTTACACCATACCTTTCTAAACAGGATTGATAGTGTTCTAAAAAAAATCCTGGGAGTCACCGGTCGATGTCAGGGCTTTTATTTTCATGGATCAGTGTGTTGCCTGAAGACGTTTGCTCAGTGAGGCAAACACACTGTTCTGTCTATGAGTAGCTTGTGTAAGTGTGTGGAGTGTATTTTTTTGAGTAGCGACTGATTCTGTTCGGTTGTAGTTTAAAAAAAAAAAATCTGTCTCAAAATTGGTATCCCATTCAGGAACACAATTTGTGATTTGTAAAATAAAACACTTGCCTCTTCCACAGTCGGTGCATCCAGCAGTGCCTGAGGCCCAGGCTCTTATTACCTCAGCTCAGCCAGGCAACAGATTAGCTAAAACAGGAACATATGTGCATCCAAGCAACTCTGACTCCACACACACTGCACAAATTACATGTGACCCATACTGGTGGATTTATACCATCAGAGTGGATATTTACTGATGAAGACAGGAGACTGTAAGGTTTCAATTGAAATCCAGTTGTAATTAGAGATTTATCAGACATTTTTAATGCCACTACCCATTGGTGCAATTCTTTATTAATGCCCATTATGATTTCTGTCTTCTGTCAGGAAAAACAGTTGTCCTACACACATTTTCAGCGTCAAAACAACGGTTTTATTATCGATACACAGTGTAGAAACAGAGTAGAGAAAAGGAATGCATGTCACTGGTGGCACTAATGTGATTCTAACATATATTTACCCTGTGTAACAGATGTGTTGCTTGTTTGGGATGAAGTGGCACCAGTGTGTTTAGTGTTAATCACGTTACATTCCTGGAATTTAAGCCCATGTTGCATAGAAAGATATTTGTTTTGTGCTGGTGCCTTACTGGAAATGACCAGGTTGCACACATTACAAATAGCATTGTTTTCATCTTTTTTCATGAAATGATGAAGCCGTGCGTCGGGACACATAATCCTCTCCACCAGGTCTCCTCCTTGTTACAGGTTCCCAGTAGCATAGATGAGAGAATTGGACATGATTTGCAATAAATGACTATCAAAAAACCCCAAAATTTAATGATAATTTATTAAATAATGAATAAACTCGAAGGCATTTGACAATGATATGTGACATGAATGTTAAATACATGTCAGCAAATTAATCAGTGATATCAGCAGACATCCTTGCACCCCAGCAGGCTGGGTATATGATGGTGTCCATGGCACCGACAGGCAAGGGGCATGGGAGCAGCAAGTTACTGTTTGAAAAAGTGCTGAAAACCTGAAAGAAAAAGACAGTACAATGAATGATCTGAGAGCTATTTTGAGCTGAAAATTGTAGACCCATTCTGGAGACATTTTAGACCTTCATTAACTTGTTAAAAACAGGTAAATGTAGATAGAAAACACCACCAAAAGCAGGGGAAAAAAATAGTTTTTATGCAGTCACAAAAGTGTAGTCTGCATTTGTCTGTAGTTCAGCAATAAAAACAACACAAAATGTTCCGTTAAACATCTTCAACATGCAACTGATTAAGTAAAACATCAGTATAGTCTATTTGAGGATCGATATTGTACCATATAATATAATATTATAGCACTCAAGTGTATGATTCAAAAGATTCAAAAATTTTATTTGCCATTTTGCTCACATATACACAGGAACTTTTTGTGCAGTAGTTCAGGGAGTCAGATAAAGGATACTAGCAAAAAACAGGTAGTCCTATAAAAAAAGTCCATGTACATCTATCTATCTATCTATGTATATAACCAATAATAGTGCATAAGAACCAGTAAATGTGCATAAAAACTGACCCAGAAGTCAATAAAATTAATTAAATAAATAAATCAGTATTTCCATGTTTGCTCATTGAATCATTTAAAATGGTTGTATATTTGTGTTTTGTTGTTACACACTTACCGTCACTACATAAACAGTATGTTCGAGATGCATATGTTCACTCTTTGCTTTGCATTTGTCTGACCAAGCTGCATATCTTTTTTCATGCCAAACCACTTTCGCAGTGATGTCAGCCAAACCGCTTTTCAGCACAGTCGGTTTGAGTATCACCTGATAGAAGACCACCTACAACAGCTCATCACACAGACATGTACTGTGGCTGAGCTCCTCTGCTTTCTACAGTAGGTGCAACATGGTCGTAAGAGCCAGGCTTGGCTTTAGACAGCTTAGATTAAGTGTTACCAAATGTGCTTCCTCCAAATGAGGCTGTGATCGCAGCTAAATATGCTGCACTTGGCTGTTTGCTGATGATTTATTTAAAGCAGTGCATTTTGTCAGGTTTATTGTATGCTCACTGAGAGCAAATGCAGCAAGGCTCAACGTATTTTGATAGTGTTAGCGCTGTACTATAGTACATTGGAGGTCAAGTGGTGAAGGTGTTTACATCTAAGTCTTGTCACCAGTGTGGAGAGGGAGTCTACACTGCACAAAATTTTTAGGACAAAGTGTGCATTGTATGGTGACTTAAAGAGGTCATATTTTGCTAAACCCACTTTTATTAGTCTTTGGTTCATTTATTCATGTATTTGGACCCTAATAGCTCAGAAAGTTTGAATTTCAACCCTCCAGGTGCTGCAAAGCTATCTTTATATTCATTTTGGCAAAAATCGAGTGGATTTCTACAACCTGTTTTAATTCCAGCTTAATTTGTCATGTTTTATGACTAGTTTTGTCACAACATTTGCACATATAAGGTCAACACTTCCAATGAACATTTCTCAGAGTACGACATAATTGTTTGTCAGCAACAGCGGTTATAGTCCATAGTGAAAATATGTCCAAACTTCGAGCTGATTACCAAAAATGTTCAGGTGTTGGTTGAACGGGACAGAAGCAGCACAGCCAACAACCTGGTGGGGGTGGGGAGTGAAGTGGCTCATGTGCATTTAAAGGGCCAACGCTCAAAATGACCTTTCTGGTGTCATTACTCAGAAATAGGGTTGAAGATGGACCTGTGGAGTTGAATTAATGAAGAATTCAGACCCAAGCAGAGCATTTACAGTTTATGGAGACCACAGGGAAATGTTTGAAAATACATAATTCCATTTAAAAAAACAGAATATCACTCCTTTAGTTTGATGAAAAGGATTATGTAAAATGTATTTCCTGTTTGGCCTTTTTTCTGCTCATGAATGTGAGGTTTGAGACCCAATGCAGGAATCTACTGCTTTCCTCATTCATCCTCCACAAGGCCTGCACTGCAGCTGGCTTCGCTTTTAATGATTTTAACAGTGTTTTACTTGTTTGGTCACATGAGAAGTAACAGGAATAGTTTGGTTAAATAAACTTAAAAATGTCATTTCATGTAAGTAGAATGAAGTGAGCGTCTAAATTAGGTTACTGTGTAATCTCCAGCTGTCTTTTCTTATGAGAAGGCTTACTTAAGGTATTAAGATCAACTGCATGGTCACAGTGATACATTCACCATTCACTTCATATCAGTATGAAATAAGATCTACCTAAGGAAACCTTTGGTAATTGTTAATGTTGAGGCAGAGATTAAGTTTAATGCTAAACTATATGGTTGATGAAATTGTTTCTGTTTTTTTATTGTTGAAAACTGCTGTAAAAAAAAAAGTGTATTAAAAACGTCAAATTGCCACCGTGGATGTTTTCTTGAAGTCCACAATTGGAGAACAGAGAACAATAAAAATAGCTTTAAATTCAGTGGTTACCTTTTTTGTCATTCCAGTGGACTGTTGGCCTATATATAATGCAATATCCATCACCTAATTCCAGTTGGACATACCCTAAACATCTCACCTGGGAAGTGTCCAGGAGGTGCCCTGACCAGACGTCCAAACCACCTCAACTGGCTCCTATTGATGTGGAGAAGTAACAGTTCTCTGACCTCCTCCTGGTTGACTTAACTCCACAACATAGCTTTAAGGAAGAGCCCAACAGTCTTACAGAGGAAACCCATTTCTGTGTGTATCTATGATCTCATGGTTAGACTGAACAATTTGGGTTTGGAACTGGATTTGATACATTTTTAGCTTGATTGCCTAATACTAAACAAATAAACATTTCTTTTCTATAGATCAATTTTATCTTTAGTCCCTTTCCTTATCAGCGCTGCCTCACATGGGTCTGTTCGGACAGTGAAGGCCACATGACATCCATGAACTTGGACTCTGCTGCTGACAGGCTTTGGTCGCCTCTAAGCCTCCTCCTTTAATCTTTGGCAACAACAGTCTGTTGTAACCAATCTAATCTAACTAATTCTTCGGACTGAAACTAGCAGCAGGTTCGTGACTCTGTGTTTGGATGAAATTGCTCTGATCTTGTGTGAAACTGTAGGACTGGCAGCAGAGTCGTACAGATCCTTCTGTGTACGCTGCTCTGGGAAAGGAAGTCAATAGTCTGCAGTCCAGCTTATGTTGCACTTCCAGAAACAGCCAGGTCCTCTGGGTGTTGAAGTTGAAAGAGCAAATAAGTTTGTTCACTTTCATTCTGTCAACATACGCTGTATAATTTAAAATCATTTAATTAATAGCAGAAATGCAGACTTGCACTTTTGCTGGTATTGAAGTGTGAGATCCAGCTGACGTGCAGACTCCAACAGACGGTTTTAATATTAGCGCTCATCTCCAGAACACAGCAATGTATCAGTCATCACTCTAGTGTTTCAGAGAGAACTGTTCAGAGGAGAAGACTGTATTTGTCTTACCCTCTATGTCTCATGGGTCATAAGTACAAATACATTTTTTTTTTTTAATAAAAGGCTAAAACAGCTGAGCACAGTAGTTTTAAGGAAATGTTACTTTGGCAAAAGGAATAGTGCATTTGTTAGGAGCTATTTTCAGTGGTGCTTTTAACATTTGGTGCTGCAGGCAGTACTTGTTCAACTTCAGTGCAGTGTGTATGGTAGTGGTAATAAAGAAAGATTCTATACATAGGTAAAAGATTATACGTGTATTTGTGTGTGTGTATGTGTACTTGTATTTTGTGGGTATATGTATAAACGTATGTATGTATGTATGTATGTATGTATGTGTATGTGGATGAATGAGTGTGTGTGTGTGAATAGATATATAAATATAAAAGAGTAACATTGAAGGAATAGGGACATATATATTATTAATAATATTTAGGGAGAGGGGGTAGGATTAAATAAGTTGTACTTCTTCTCACCCCTTTCAGGCATGTAAATGGAACTATTGTGCTGTTCTTCTGTCTAAGATTGTTATGATTGTTGATATTTGTATTATTATGCATATTTTGCTTGTTCGCATATATGTTAAATTTCATTGCATATTCGGAATAAATCATTAAATCAAGTCAAATCAAATACTGTATAAGTCAGGCTTTAGACGAAATGTTATAGGGTCTGATCAAGCGAACGTGAACATCAACTTGAACAAGTAGATTTGCACACATTTATCAGGTGGGCTCATTTTTAGCTGAAGATCTCTATTTTATGGAACTGTTTTCTAAAATACCACTTGTAGAAAAAACAATTTTATTGATTGTACTTTTTACACCATAGCCATGCCTCAGACATAAAAATATAGCTCGAATTTGATGCTAAAAATTACATCTAAAAAATTTGAAAATTAATTCAATGTGTCACATTTAAAAAGACTCTCTGTGAACTGTTACTGAGAAATTACTCCTTATTTGTAGTTTACCTATACAAATTGTAAATACCACTGTGTTAGTATTAAATACATTAAATAAAGCTTTGTGATTATATCTGGCTTGTTTTAAAAAATAAGTCAACATTTTGGCTGGTAAAGAGTTGTCCACGTGTTACTATGGCAGCCTGTCCACGTGTTACCACATTCTCACATCAATAAAACAGAGACATTTCAATATTTTACTCCAAAATTTATTTTCAGCATAGTTGAACATAATGTCTAAAAGGTTTTGCTCTACTTGATATCAATTTCTGTCGAGAACCGCATGTTTTAAATGTTTGTGTAAAGCGTACGATTCAAGTCCATGTGTTACCAAGCAGTAATTTGACATTTTTCACGTAAAAGTTTTATCTCCCCAAATTTTGTTACACATAATGTTAAAGTGCTTATAAATACCTACTCAAATATGTATAATACATTCATATAAATTACTCTGCTTACATGACAGAGACTGTTGAACACTTAAGACATTTCAGGTTCATATTTGTTCAGGTTATTCGCTTTTTTTGTGAAAGGATAGTTTGTAATGTAAACATTTTCACATAATTTTACTGTATTTTTTACACTAAAAGAGAAAAGTTGGTGTTTTCATTATTTATAGGTTATTATGATAGTGTTTTATTGCTCTGATCCACTGGAGATCGAATTGGTCAGAATGTGGAACCTGAATTAAAATGATTTTGACACCGTTGATTTATATCCTCAGTGTAATTTCACTAATTCATTCCACAACCCAGACTAGACACTTTGGTGGGCCGGTTTTGGCCCACGGGCTGCATGTTTGACACCTGTGGTCTAAGGTGTATCACCACTATCAGGGTTTGTACTAATGTTGTAATTCTTCGTAAGGTTGGGCTGGTGTAGACGGTTTCATACTGGTTCGAAGCCAAACACCTGAATGAACTGGTATACTGACTTAACCACCAGTAGGTAAATCCACAAGGCACACACCTCTGAGTGGAACCAAAGACAGCGACAGAATCTATGAATGTGAATGTAGTGACTCCAGTCCACCTGGTAGCAGTAATGCCCTGCAAAGCTTCTTTGGCGACTGCTATTAAACACTAGTAGGTATGAGCTGTATTCCAGTACTTGCACTGCTCTAATAAAGTGTGAAGATACAGGGGTTGGACAAAATAATGGAAACACCTTCACCTCAAGATGATAATGCCCCAATCCATACAGCTAGAATTGTTAAAGAATGGCATGAGGAACATTCTAATGAAGTTGAGCATCTCGTATGGCCGGCACAGTCCCCAGACCTCAACATTATTGAGCATTTATGGTCAGTTTTAGAGATTCAAGTAAGACGTTGATTTCCACCACCATCGTCTCTAAAAGAGTTGGAGGGTATTCTAACTGAAGAATGGCTTTAAATTCCTTTGGAAACAATTCACAAGTTGTATGAATCAATACCTCGGAGAATTGAGGCTGTAATTGCCGCAAAAGGCGGACCTACAAATTATATTTTGTTGATTTTTTAAGGTGTTTCCATTATTTTGTCCAACCCCTGTAGATCTGGCTGTGTGAGATTAAAGCTGCATCATAATCACTACCAACATGACTTTTTTTTCCCCTATTTACAAGTTGCTGTATCTGTTTTTCAGCTTGCGTCTATTGTCAGTCAATGGAGCATGTGCATAAAAGCTTTAACTCTACTGAAATGTCATCTGTTGACATCTGTAGTCAGCTCATCAGTCAACTACTCCTGTGTCTCCATTAGTCCTTTTGTAATAAGAGTTCTTCATCACACTGTCATTGTTGCTTATTACTGAAGAACGCATTGCTTTGATGCTGTGACACTGTCAGGACGCGTGATTTAGTCCATTTTTTAATTTGACATAACCTGTAATGTATAATAATGAATAAATCACACCACTTTAAGCTCCTTCACCAGTCCAGAAAGACTGACAATTGACCCAACTCTACTTCATCATCATGTAGTACGTTAAAATAAATGCTAATTGTAATCAATACACAAGGGTAGAAGCCAGTCATTCATCTTCTGAATCTGCTTTATCCTCAAGAGGGTCGCGGTGGTGCTGGAGCCTGTCCCAGCTACCTATGGGCGGAGGCAGGGTTCGCCCTGGACGTGTTGCCAGTTCATTGCTGGGCTGACATATAGAACAACCATTCACACCTATGGGCACATCAGCTTAACCAGTTAATCTATTAGCTGGAGTATCTGGAGAGAACTGAGAGAACATGCAAATTCCACACAGAAAGGTCTTGGTGTTGGAATCGACCAGGACCTTGTTGCTGTGAGGCGACAGTGCTAACCACTGCACCGCCTAAGGGTAAAATTATTTACACACTGGCTGTTCCAAGGTCGAGGTTTAAATCGAAAGGTGACCGCGCCTTCTCCATCAGGACCCCTCGACTTTGGAACAGCCTACTCAAGGAGATAAGGCTTGCAGAATCAGTAACATCTTTTAAATCAATTCTTAAAACACATTTTTATAGACTTGCCTTTATGTAATGTTTTTAATGTTGAATATTTAATTTTACCCTGTTTTGGTTATTCATTTATATTGACGTACAGGATGTTGTTTTATTCCATTCTTTCATTTTTACATTGATTTGACTGCATCATGTTATGTAATCGCTATCCTCCCTACTTCACATTCAGATGTAGTCAGTGTCATATTTTCACGTTTGCTGTACATGTCTTTTATTGTGTTGTTTTCTATGTTTTAGTGTCTTTTCCTGCATCTTGTTTTTTTGTATTCTGCTGTTGTGCTCTTCTGCTTTGTCTGTCAAAGCACTTTGTAAACTCGGTTTTTAAAGGTGCTATATAAATAAAGTTTTTATTTATTTATTTATAGTGCGCCAAATCATAACAAAAGTTATCTCCTCATGCTTTACATTTAGAGCAGTTCAAAACCAGACTCTTAAGCCAATTCACAGACAGCGACAGAATCCTCCAGGAGCAAACACTTGTGACTGGTGACAGTGGAAGGAAAACTTCCTTTTAACAGGCAGAAACCTGGAGCAGACCCAGACTCCTGGAGGATGGATGTCTGCGTTGACCAGTTGGGGTTAAAGAGAGAGGGTAAAGGAAGAGAAAGAGAGAGACTGGGGGAGGGGGGAGAAGGGGGTAAATGGGGGGAGACACGTGGATGCACAGCAAACTGAACTACTACTGTTAAAAAGTAGATCAGCTGGTGCTAGTATAATTACTATATTTATTTATATATTACTATATGTATTATTATAGCTACTGTTAATACTACTACTGCAAATAACTAACAGTGGATATACTACGACTGCAGCTGTCAGTATAAATGACAGAAACCTCTACCATCTATAGAACTATAACATAAACACTATCACAACTATAAGAATAATGATGATGATGATGTTGTCTTTAGCTAGCTAACTCCACCCCCTCAGAGCCACAGGGTACAGGATACTAACTGTAGGATGATGCTGATGGTAATTTAATATGTAACAAAACAGACAGGGTAGTGGTGTACTGATGTCATTTATTCCTTTGAGTATCCCATTTGTCCCACATGCACACAAAGAAGACGTGGAAATTGCAACTTGGCATCTCACTCTGAGTCAGACAAACCCTCCTTCTCTGTGTCTGTTTCTCTGAAATAACAAAGGAGATACAGAGCTTCATATCACCGCCCAGCATTTACATTTTAATTCAGTTGGCACCGCTCTACGTTGCGTATGAGTGTTGGAACTTGCGTCTTTTTTTTTTCTCTCTTTTAAGCTAGACGACAAAGAGGGGCCCACATCTTGAGTTTCCTCCCTCAGTTGTTTTGACTTACACTAAGGGCCAAGCGAACGAAAGCTGTGACTTCTGCGCTCGTACGCACACACACACACCCTCCAACACACACAGACATATACACACATAAACACACTCTGAGGCTTTAGCTCAGTTTTTGCTGCTAATCACTCTCATATGTGTAGAGACCAGTGGAAGGCGTGTTGTTTTATCTCACGTCATCATCTGTGCATATAGCTGCATACATGGGTTGCAAATGCACAGAGAAGGTAGAAGTCAGGAAGAAATAGAAAAGACGTCGCTTTTGTGTAGGGGTACTTTTGGTTTTGCCTTTATATACTATATAAAGAAATGTTTATTATACCCATGTTTGGTATCTTTTTTTTTTTTCAGCACAACTTCATCTATCTCATCTGCCTATTATTTTTTCACTTTAACCTATTAACACAAAAGGCCAAAAAAACACACAAAACTATCAAATCTGACTTGAAAAATTTATACAATTTATTGCATAAATAACATAAAGATGCTTAATGAACCTTTTCAGAGACTTTAAAAAAAAGTGAATATTGGTTCCAAATATTAGGTATATCAAATCAAAATTGTAATAAATTAAAACTATACTTGAATATTTGACATAAAAGCATATCTTTACATAGGCATTTTCTCCCCCCTCCCCCTCACCCCCGGTCCTCCCGGTTTCCAGTTCAGGTGGGGGTCATCCTCACCCTTACCTGCAATGCTAATGCAGTCTGTGTATTAGAAGCCACAGATTCGGCCAGTTTTTTCCGTTTTGAAAAAGGACAAAAAATGACAAAGATATGGTAAGAAATCTAACACCCGTCCCACCTCATTTTCATACTTTTACTCACGTTTGTTTGCTCCGAGTTCAAACCATCATATCTCCGGTTGTATTTGCTCTATCAACCAACATCAAATAAAAAGTGGGGATGTGTTTCAAGTCCACACTTTCAACTGCAATTGTCCCCAGTGGTCTACGTGACCGACTTCTGACACTACGACATGTTGAAAATATCATGTGATTGAGTCACGGGGCCGTGACCGTGGACCCCTAAGGGTTAAATAATGGTTCTTTAAAGCATCCTAAAAGCACTTTTTACTATCTGAGAGAGGCAGATGTTTGTTCCTGTGTTGGGATTGCACAAAATTAATGTTATGATGTTAGTTATAAACTGATAGAATATGAACATTTGAGCAGGATCTTAATCTGTAATGTCTGTAAAACATAATTTAAGTTTTAACACAGGAAAATTTTGTGATATAGCACAGATCCTGTTGTGATCAAATAAAAACCTCACATTAAACATATCAAATCCAAACTGTCTCGCAGCATTTCAGTCCTGGCAAAATCCAGGCATGTACTAGAGCAGATATATTCTGTATAACTCACTTATTCTCCCTTATTTAGATTACTGTACAGAGGCATGGGGAAACACTCGTAAAACTTCACTTCAACCACTTTTCATTCTGCAAAAAAGAGCAATCAGAAACATTCATAATGCTGATTTTCAGGTTCACATGAATGACTTCCTTCAAAAACTCTAAATTTTTTTGACTTGGTGGAACATAAAACAGCTCAATTACTATACAAAGCAAGGAATAAATTGCTACCAAAAAACATTCAAAAAATGTTTTATGAAAGAAAGGGGGGTTATAATTTAAGGGAAATTTTAAAACTGAAGGTCAGAAGAGTGCATACAGCTTTGTAAAGCTTCTGTATCACTGTTAGGGGAGTTAAACTGTGGAATACTGTAGATTGAGTGCAGAACTAAAGCATATTGCCAGTATGACTGTTTAAAAAGAGGCATAAAGAAATGATTTTCCAGAGGTACATTGATAAATAAACTCCATAAGGCACTTGTTTGTTATTTGGATATTAATTTTGCAATGTGTTGGTGAATGTGTTGTAATATGGATGAGTGACTAAATGCACGTTTCAAAATTGCTGATAAATTTGGGAGTGTTGTTTTCAGTAAGCATGGAAAGGTTTGAAGGGGTAGAATTAGATAAGTTTATACTTCTTCCTACTCCTTTTTGCTCATGTAAATTTTGAGGCTTAAGACGTTACAGTGTTAGGGTACTGTTTTGTTTTGTTCTCATTCTCTTGATTATCATTTATTTGCATTTCTGTTTTTAAATTGTCATTTACATGATCGAAGAAAAAAAAAAAAAAAAATCAGTCAATCAATCCACCAATCAAAATGTGTTTAGTATTGGTGCATATTTCTGCTAATTCAATTCTTCCAGGAAGACACAAACCAAAAACTGCCTTTTTAACAGCATCATGATATATCGGGATCCTAGTATTGTAATTTGTATCGTATTGCCAGATTCTTCCCAATACACACCCCTACTTTTGTGTGAGTCGCGCACACAGATGGGTGTGTAAATGAGTCAGTAGTGGAGTCAGAACATCAGCTTGAATACTGAACTGGATTAAAAGCTTAGAGACACACTCCTCCACAGCTTTACACACAACCCCCCTCTGTCCAGTCCCTTTGCAGGATTGGGGATGACTTAATCTCTAATTTACATTTCTCATTGCCAGTTCCTCATTAACTCGTATTGCTAAGGGAGCAAAAAGGACAAGGTGTGGAGGTTAAATGAACTGCTAAGCAACATTAAACTACTTTACTACACGCCACTAATGAAGCTGCAGTCAGTGTTGTACTTCTGTGACCCTTGATTTTTTATGACTCATGAATAAATGGAATTGATTAGCGGTTTAACCATTGTTGTTGCAAAGGAAGTGAAGGAATTATTACTAGTGGTCTGGGAAAATATTTTTAAAGCTGTGAAAACATACAGATAACAGCAGTGCAGTGAGTTTTAACGTTGACACCGTTTATGATTTATGTGTTAATCTTGTTTTACTGAACCTGTTCTTACCTTTTCTTTTATCTGCTGCTAACTTTATGTCAAACAGAAAAAAAAAAACACTTTCATGGTATTGTGAAAGGTATTGCTGTCACATTTATAAACAATCTACATGACCTGTGCATGGCCACGTTCTTGAAGCCCAATCAATCCTGGCTGATCCAACCGTCTCGTAAGATGTGAATTATCGTTGTGGTCATCTCAACACTGATATAGTTTATCATGATGAAGAGCAAACAGGTCCACAGAGTCAGTAATTCATGCAATAATGCTATATTCTTGCAGTAACAATGCAGAATTTTCTTCGGGGATCAATAAAGTATCTATCTATCTGTCTGTCTGTCTGTCTGTCTGTCTGTCTGTCTGTCTGTCTGTCTTATTCAATATTTGTCACACATAAATCCACTCATTCACAGATATACATACTGTTAATATTGTTAATTTTTTGTCTATTATTTTATGTCTATTTGTATTTAATTCTACTTTTAGTTCCATTCCTACTTTACTTTTTTGTATCTATACCATAATACTGGAAGGTCTCAGAGTGTGTGTGTGTGTGTGTGTTGGGGGGGGGGGGGGGGGGGCAAAGTAATCACTGCAAGTTAAAAAAAACCTGTGGTGTGGAAAGAAGAGCCTTTGGTGAGACAGTGATTCCACATCAGAGAAGGAAGTCAGTCACATGTTTCTTTGTATGTACTAGTGTTTGAACTGTTCGTTACGTCTGTTATTTAGTGACTAGAAAAGGTAACTGGTTTACATTATTTGTGAGTATTAGCCCCATTTGCTGACATTATTGGATTAGCTGCTATTGATACTCTGACATCGTGTCCCAGACTTGCTGGCTTGTCCCAGGGAGACAGTAAATTTCCCAGCACTGTAAAATTAAATTTGTCTAAAAAAAATAAATTCAGTCACATTTTAGAATAAAAAAACACCTAATGTTAAGTGACTCAGACACATTTCCCTTCTCTATTGCACTCATTGGATCACCATGAACAGGTGATCCACTGTGATTCTAGAACTATATGAACTTATATGATAATAAATGTAATGGACACATCTACAGAACACCCCTAGAACCAATCTAGATATAAAAACAAAGACTTAGATGAAATGAAGATGACTGAAAATATGACATATTTCACTCATTAATGTTATGCTGTCAATGCATTTCTCCATATTGCAAACCAGCAAATTCTATGTGATGGACCAGACAACACACACACAACACAAGGAAGATACACATTAAAAAAACACAAAATATAACTTATTACCATTATTCAAGCCAAAGCATGACTATAATGGTTGTTCTTCACTTTCGTCCATTTGCTTTTCTCTTGACATTGTAATAATTGTTCAAAGATGGATTTCCTGTGTTGCGTCTCATTTGAGTATCATTCATTTTCAAAATGAATATGATTGCTGTATCTTACATTTATGCACTAGTACATCAATTCAGTTCTGATACATTGTTTAATTATCTCTATTGTTGTCAAAACATTTTACAAACCAACTTCAGATGAAAACAACTGAATTTAGTTGAAAAATCTATTAAAATACTATCAAATCAGTCCCTACTACCAGGTCAAATGAAGTCAGTTTTTAGATTTTTAAGTTTCCCTTACAGATCTCAACAATCTGTGCGACATACACACCCTTAACCCAAGAATAAGAAACACCACCCAAAACACTTCAATGATCAGAAACATGAAGAAATCATCAGGAAAACATAGAGAACATGTCATAAATTGTCCTCAGGTGGTCTGAATAAATCCCTCTGAAGTTAAATACAGCAGGATCAAGAAAGGGTCAGTGTAGACTTAAGCTCAATGCCAGGGTACATAATGCCCACACACACACACACACACGCATGTGCACACACACGCACACACACACGCACACACAGAGCAGCGCATTTATTAACTAGTGCTTGATCCCATTAGAGTCCATGTCTGTCTCTGACATGCTGGTGGCATCAACAAGCCAAACAACAGGATGAGAGCGTTCTTAAAGGCATTTAACAGAACACACTGCACCGTCACAAACAGATTACATTACCTACAGCTGGGGTGTCCAACTCGTTTTAGTCCAGGGGCCACGTACAAGACAAATTTGACCTCGAGTGGGCCAGTAAAATAATAGTATAACAACCCAAAAATAAAAACTCAATGATTGTTATCTTTGTTTAAGCGCAAAAAAGTAAAAGTGTATTTTTACCAGTATTCTGCCTCAGCTTCTCATTTACACATGTACATTACAACTTACAGATCCCAGTGGATCTAAAAAGGCACAGAACATTTAGTAACAGGCAGAATATTCTTGAAATTCCACTTATTATTAGGTTGTTCATGGTTGTTTAGATTATTCATGTTTTTATGAAAAGATAGTTTGAAATTGTAAACATTTTCATTATGTAATTTTATTTTTATTTTACACCAAGACAAAGAGAAAAATTGGGAGTTGTCATCATTTATATATTATTATGCTATTATTTTATTTACCAATCCACTTGAGATTGAATTGGTCTCAATATGGCTCCTGAACTAAAATTATCTCAATTCCGACACCACATATCACTACTAAAGTAAAGGGACATCAACAATATTATTGGAGACAGTGTGGGCACGCAAGTGCTAATCAGTCTCATATTGTCTGGACATGTACAAAATTGAAGTCTTTCTGGTAAAGGCTTTTTGAAATGAGGGCATTATGACTTACACAATTCCTAAGGACCCAAATTTTTTTTTTACTGGGACTGCTACCTGGAGATGTAGTAGAGAAAACAGACACATACTTCTTTAAAATTCTTATAATTGCTTCCAAAGAGGCCATTACAAGGAACTGGCTCAAAACTGATGCACCGTGAGGATCAGTGGTTATAAAAGAGGAAATCTACTCTATGGAAAGATCGACTTATTACCCACGGATCAAGGAACATGTCTTCGTGAAGCACTGGAGAAAATGGCTGAACTATAAACAAAACATAGCATAATTATTTCTGTGTGCCATTTAAATATTTTGTGTTCAACCAGTGACCTCTAGTTTCTGGGTTGTATTGTCTGTTGATTAAACAACTAAAAATAAAGTATCGAAAAAAAAAAAAAAATCTCAATGCCTTTGACTGTTAATATCTTCAGTGTATTTTTTTGATTTGACAAATTCATCCTACGAGCCAGGTTGGACCCTGTGGTGGGCCGGTTTCCTGACCTACAGTCTGTAACACACATTTCAATCATTCCTGAACCTTAAACCAACCAAACAAGTTCTTGGGCTCATTTGAATTTATGAGACTTGTAAAAATAAAGATCATTCTTTTTAATCCCATCTCTTCATTTTAATATCTACACTGTTTTTTTTTGTTTTTTTGCCTTTTTTCTTTCCTTTCCTGCCTGCCCCCCCCCCCAGCTCGTAATTTCTGTAATTTTCTTCTTCCTTAAATGATTCTGGATTGTGATTATTTGTCCTCCATCGAGGCCACTGACAGTCTGCTGTGTGTACATACTCAGGTTAGCACACCTGTTTATTTGTGTCTGATCGCATTAGAATCAGCTAACGTCCAGATTTGAAACAGCGCTCGTAACACGTGGACACCTGAGATCCTGTCAGATGTTTACTCTCAATAAAGCCTGTCCTTAACACACACTGTTTTGGTCAGTTGTCAAGAAGAGGGTGAAGTTTATATCTCATGACCAAAGTACAGAATTGTTTGGTCATGAGATAAAAGGCTGTATCCATGTCTATTTTTGTACAGTATATGGTGGTAAGGGCTACTGATTAAAAACGTGGAAAACTTTCAGTAAGTTCAGTAAGAGCTGAGGTTAAACTTATAACATCAGTGAAAGTTCTGTGTTGGTAAATGAAAGTTTATTTTCATTATTTTCAGCTATCTACCCTTTTCTCTCTCCCCTGCTTTATGGTGAAATTCACCAGAAGTGTTTCTATGTGCTTCTGAGATGCTTTTTAATATATTTTTAAAGGTTTAATTTGTAGAATTCACACATGTGCATGTACTCAAGATGTTCATTTGGACTCTTGTGCTGGGATGTAGCAGACATTTGTAGATGTAAGCTCTAAAATCCATCTCAGAACTGTCTCAGTAAAGCATATCATACTGAACATTACAATTTGTTTTTGCACCTTAAAGTTTAGTTACCCTGTTTTTTTTTGTTGTTTTTTTTTTTAAATCCAGGACTGTTTTTTATACATCTAAATTATTATGTATAATGTGTTTGCTCTTGTGTTCTGTTTTTAAGTGTGTGTTATGCTGCTGTTGCACTATAATTTCCCAGTTTGGGATCTATAAAGTTCATCCATCCATCTCTGCATCCGTCCATCCGTCTGTCTGCCAGTCTGTCCATCTATCTACATCCATGATAACAGGAGCTCACAACTAGAAAATTCTAGTTTGTTTTCTGCAAACATCTTTATACTTTATGTTCTTACATTCTTCAATATTCCGCTCCTGTTCCTCTACAACAATGTTCTAACTACTGATGGAGTTAGATAAAGTCAACAAACTACCAGACTCCAATATAAATAAATCTTACACATTAAATCTGTAAGTAAAGTTATCACACAAAAACAATAGCAACCAGCATCAGTCATCTAACAAATAGTGACAAAATTCCACTTCACATTTTCATGTACAGGGGAATAAGGAATAAATAGGAAAAAATCAGAATCAGAATAGCCTTTATTGTCATTGTGTGTGCATAGAAATTAAGAGATCTACTCCAATAAGTGCAATGATATGAATAAAAAAACAATATGTCAGAAAATAAGAACAGAGCGAATACAAAATTACTAGTGCGTTGGGGAACCACAGGTCATATTCATACTGATATTTAGGGACTGAAGTTAGTAAATGCGTTGTTCCTGTTTTTAACTTAATTTCCCATCATGCAGCGTGATACTGCACGTCCCGTCAACTGTCATGGGCAACACAACGTGACTGTAAGGCAATTGTATTCCAAAGTTACTAATATCTCCCAAAATATTGGTCCTATCAACTTGCTGAGATATTTAATGTGGAGATGGGACTATTCCTCATCTGTAGGTACCAAATTGGCCATCTAAAAAAATCTCAGTTTCTCAGAACTGTGCAGATACGCGCACACACACACACATACACACACGCACACACACACACACACACGCACACACACACACTCTTAAAATGGACGTAGGCCTCACCTCTACATTTTGATTGGCTTCGATATTGCAAAAATTATTCCTTATATGTATTTTAATCTGTAAATCAGTGGCCCAATAAAAACAGGTCTCTGATCCATTTTGACCCTGAGTTTAAGAAAGGCAGGTCAAGTGTGTTTTACCAGACGGTGAGCTGACGCTGTGGTTACACCTCTAATAGGTTCTTAGTAATGTTTCCCTGCAACCTGAGCTTAACATTTAGAAAATGTCACCTCTTTGGTCAAGTAGAAACTTGTCCTTTTGCAAAGGCCAGTGGGACTCATGAGACAGATCCTGTCCCTGTCAGGCCTCTCTCTGTGTTCCATGGAGGCATTTTGGCAAGAACCAAACAGTCTCCAGTGCCAGGGACAAGAAGACTGTGTCCCCTTTCCCAAACAGCCCAGGCCTGAGAGTACAAACGAAATGGGACAAGTCCCCGAGGAGTCAGATAAAGGCTGTAGGAAAAGTTCTACGAAATGAAAGCAAGAAAGAGTGAACATGGAGATGAGGAGATAGTGTGTGAGCGTAGACATGGAACATGCAGAAATGTAAACACTGGCAGCTTTTCAGTGGTAGTTTGACAGTACCTGTGCCAGGGGCCCAGTTTTTCCAGGTCATGGGTTCAGGAGGAGGCTACACCTGAATGCATCGCTCCTGCTGTGGTCTGGAACATTCCTCTTCAGTAATGACCTCCTAATGGCACTAATGAGCCTCCGCAGAGGAGCTCAGCTCTACATGGATTTTGTGGAGAGGACAAGGAGGAGGGAGAGGGAAAAGTAAACATGGAAAATGGGAGAAGGATGGATTTAGATGTGGATGAGGGAAATGGAGACGGACAGGACTGAGAGGACTGTGGGAAGAGAGAGTCTGAACAAAGATCTGTAACAAAGAAAAGAAGGAAAGAGGTAGAGGGCAAGAGAAAATGTAAATGAAACAGCAAAGTATGTTTATATTGGACAAATCTGCAAGACAAGATTAATGACTATCCAGAAAATTGCAGTGTGGCTGGTTGGTAGTGTGTCTGACTGAAGTCTGTGTCACACAGTGGTTTAGTAAATGTGTGTTTAAAGCCATAATGTCACTGTAATCATCACAAACAGCCACGCACACATAGTTTACAAATAAAAAAAGATGAGTATCAAAATTAAATGTTAAAAGATGAGCATATTCCATTAAAAACTAGAGCCTCACCTGTATGTAAAATACAGTTTGGCTGCATTTGCTTTTTTTTTTTTAGTGAAAAGCTTATCATAACTCATCACGTGGTACGATCACAATACAGTGAGCGCCGTAAGAGTCTAGTGATGTTGCAATTCTCTGACACGTCATACAAGAAAATCATAAATGACTGCCACATATACTGTAAAAAGTACATATTAATACACCTACACCTGAAAAGGAAAAAACATGTAATCATTCACTGCTTTATGGTGTCGGTTTCACAGAATTTGAGCCTTGAAGTCATATCAATAACACTAGTGGAAGCAGTGGGATATATTTGGATTTTCTTTCCAACTCTTACTGTTACACGTGGTGATATTACATCAGTTTGATAATAAAGTTTATTTTTAACTAAAACATCCTGCCTCCATTCCATATCATACCCACATTCACCATCACCATGAACATCACTGACCTGCACTAAACACACATTATGACTTGTACAGTTTCTGTGAAGTTACCAGACTGATTATGACTGAATCTCCTCATGTTTCTCTAATCCTGTTTGTCTTTCTGTTGTCTGTGGAGGTGAGTTATCCATGGGGGAGCTCCAGGATCCCTTCCTTGTCAGTATCCACCTCATCGCAGACCCTGGCCAGGGCAAGTTCCTGCAGCATGCTGCAGACTCTGTTCTGGCGTGGGTTCACCCTGAGCTGCAGCTGTTCCGCGTCTCAGAGCGGGCCTCTGTCTCCCAGAGGCCGCGACCCAAACGCCATCAGAACTGCGACTCAGCCGTAGCTTGCCAACCAGCCCTGGCAGTCATCCTCTTCCTTCAGGAGGCGTACGGAGGTGAGGAGCACATCCTGATGCTGCACCGCGCCCTGCAGAGGCCGCCCTGGCACTACCACCACACAGAGAAAGTCAGCAACGGGAGGCGGATGCTGCCGCTGACGCCATGCAGTCAAGACTTCTTCACTCTGACCTCTGGCACGCCACTGTGGGCTGTGCGTCAGGTGCATTATGGGAAAGAGATTGTGCGATTTACTATTTATTGTCGCCATGAAAATTACGTGGACATGGTGCGGCTGTACAAGCTGCTGCTTCAGCGGAGAGTTGCACAAAAGAAGGAGGACTTCTGCTTCTTTGTGGTTTACTCAAACCCAGACATGGAGATCCAGTTGTCTTTCAAGAGGCTTCCACGAGGCCAGACCCCGGTGGCACTAGAGTCAGCGGTGATGGAGGTGAGGGTACGGGACGTGGGAACACTGGTGCCCCTGCTGCCTCACACCTGTAGCCCCATCAGTGACGTCCGCTGGCAGACTGAGGACTACGATGGAAACAAGATCCTGCTGCAGGTCAGTTTTTGTTTTGTCTTCTTTTGGTTAGTTAAGGGATATTATATGTATGAGGGAATATTTTATATACAGGGTGTCCATGAAGGGTCTTTACAATTTAGCACATTTATTACAAAAGCAAATGAATAGACAAATATGTGAAAATTATTACAAAATGAAAAGTAGATATTGAAGTTGTTGGTTTTTTTTTTGCCTCATTTAATTCACCTCTATATGGACACCATTAGTTGCACAAAGCACATTAATCAATTAATCAATCAATCAATCAATCAATCAATCAAACTTTATTTATATAGTGCCAAATAATAACAACATTTATCTCATGACGCTTTACATATACAGCCAGATGGACACATCCAGACAGTACTAGATTTGTTTCCATGTTGGCTGTATCATAACCTCATCAATGGCATCAATGGTATCAGTGATCTTTAGCTTCAGGTCGCTGATGTCCCGTATCTTTCTTTAATACATGATATCTTAAACATAACCCCATAGAAAGAAATCCAGGGGAGTGATATCTGAGTAACTGGTCGTCCACGCCTCCCTTTATCCAACACTGTCCCTGCCTCCATAAATGTCTTGTGCCATGTGTGAACTGATGGACGTGATAGTGGATGTCTTCCACTATCACTATCACTTAATCCTGTAGTTTCGCTGAGTCAGCATATCCGATTTTGTTTCAATAAACACATTGTGCCTTTTCTTGATGAAATATTATTTTAATTGAGATAGTTGAACTCTTAAGTTTAATCATATATTAGTCAGTATTAGTATTAGTCAGTATTAGTTAGGAGTCTTTTGTGTCACTGGTTAGTGTTAAAGTTCTTTGGATAGGTCACATCTTGGTCACATACTAAACTGACAGATTTATGATCACAGGACTTTACCTTAGGCACACTTTTAAATACACATGCCCACAGACGATTGTAAACAACTAGAGATTAAGAAGTAAACACCAAATATGGGGTTTTACATATAGTCGGTGTATCACATCTGCTTGACTTTAGAGTCAGATGACACCAGTCTATGTTCTGTGACCCAGCCCACCTAGCACAAGGGGGTCAGCCCATAGTTAGGAGATCAGTTTACAAGGATTATAAAAATGATGTGTATTGGCATGTCGGGATCCATTTCCCTGTTTGGGGTGTGGATCCTCAGCTGAGTGATATTTTGTTTAGGATCAGATCAAGTCAATAATAAATTTATAAAAATGAGACCTAAAAGAATCCAGACTTATTCTTGGAGCTTCCAACAAAAGAACACGTTAACATTGAGAAGTAGCTATTTTAACAGAACCTATTTCATCAACAGGGTACCTGAAATACACAAATGTAATGTGATTAAAAACTTTGGTAACCACAGAGTACATAGAACAAATCTGATCTGATGACAAATCTAATTAATCATCTCATCAATTGCTTTTGTAAATTGTTTAAATTGTGAAGAGACTTTGTGGACATCCTATATGTCCCCCTAAATCACTCACACTGCATAATTAATTCTGTGTTTTCTATATATAATGTGATAAATAATGCAAAATACAAACTGCTCTCACTGTAGACTGTATGTGAAGATGGGTGTAGCAAAAGACTCTCAAAAGCTAAATAATCTCCATCAGCCCCTGGTGCCTGGCTGGGTCATAGGCCATAAGTCCTGTTCTCTCCATGTTATTCTAGAGTCAAAGTAAAAACTCAGAGTAGATGTTCAATACATTTTCCCAAATGTGATTTCAGTCTTTTTCATGTGTTCAAATCACCATCTTTGTCATTAGTTTTTTTTTAATAAGTTAATTTCATGTTATAAAATGGGTGATTGACAGACATTGTAACCAACCACAGCCCAGAATCTGTCAGACGCACAGACAGGAACTAATGAGGCTAACGTGACGTCTCTGTTTGTCAACTGTACAGACACCAAACTGTGTTAAAACAGCAATATGTGAATATGGACTTCCTTTTTACATGAACTGTGCTGCATTGTTAATCTTTATGTTCATCACTACTGACATTCAGGCCATCGACTGACAATGAAGACATGTTTTCTTCTCCCATCTTCTAATTGTGTAGTAATAATATAAGGTATGGATTTGGAGTAAAATTATACAGAATCTAATGAGAAAACTATTAAAATAAATTAATGAAACTCACTAACAATCAAAAATGTTGATGCTAATGTGTAACTGAAGTAGATATTATCACATCAGGCAATGAGATGCATCTGTTTTGTTGTGCTTCTTCTGTTTTATTATATTGTATTATATTATATTATATTATATTATATTATATAATATATCTTTTTGCATAAATCAGCCTTATTTTTCTAGTATGAGAAAATGATTGATACCTTCTCTAGGTTCCTCATAATGACATAATTTTCTCATAATTTTCCTGATTAAAAGCCCTGATGTCATAATTACAGGATAATTTATTATAATTATGAGTTTTATCTCAGAATCACAAGGTGTTTTCTCATAATTACAAAACAAGATGTGCATTTTTTTTTAACTTTATGAATGTAATGCACCTCCATGTATAAAAGCCAACTGGAGAAGAGCCATGTGATGGGATTCTAGTAATAGCCTGCTATGCTCACAACTCAGAAAATGTTATGTTATTTTACTAGATTGTCCTTGTAAAAGCATATCTGTGGATCTGTTGTTGTGTTTACCAATAATCACTCATTGTGTTGCTCACCACAGAAAACACACTTTATCTGGACGATATAATGGTTTGCCTGTTTCCTTTCTGCGGTCTGTATTTATGACTGTGTACAGAAAGAAAAACTGAGAAAAAGCCAGTTCCTCAGACTGAAAAAAGAATCAGAGGGAGAAAATACACTCAGAGTCTTGAGCCAAAAATAACAAACTCATACAGACGACAGAGCAGCACCGAGTTCATGTTATTCTGTCAGTCTGTGTGCACTGTAACCCACCAACATCCAGACTGGAGTATGTTTTCATGAGCATATCATTAGCCTCATAGCATAATTGGCTAAGTCATACACTATATCGACAAAAGTATTGGGACATGTTGAATTCAGGTGTTTCTTTTCTAACAGGGGTCTGGCATACAAAACAATAACAACAAATGTCATAATACAGTTTTATATTATGATAAATATTATATTGATTATTAATATTGATGTTTATATCTCAAATCATCATGAACTGGAGATCTTACAGCTGTAGACATGATGTGTCCCAATATTTTTGTCCATATAGATTATAAACATCAATCTTTCCTAAAGTTTAATGGGAGATTTTTCTGCCAAAGTGGGATGTGAAGAAAGTAGATGGTTGTTTGTGGTAGAAAATTATAGATAAATATTTTAGAAATTTAGAGATATAACGTTTAAAATCATAGTCATGGATAAAAAAAAAAAAGAAAAAAAATCAACATTGAGAGAAATTAATTGAAAACCATCTCTGAGATACTAAACTGTTTTAACCAAACTAACCAATGCAATGCAATGATATTTATCCCAATATAAAACTATATTCTGACATTTATCATTATTGTTTTGTATTCCAGACCCCTGTTAGAAAAGAAACACCTGAATTCAACGTGTCCACATACTTTTGTCCATGTAGTGTATAGGTTAGGCAATTATACTATGAGGCTAACGATATGTGAAGAAATATTCATGCACACACAATTGCTTTGTTTGCAGGGTATCGGTTTCAGAGGGGATATCTGTCCAAGCACTGTGACATAAGTAGTTCAGAAAGTTCAAGCCGATTAAGCAGCAGTCCATTACTGGGATTGGAACCGCACTGAGGGAAACAATAAGCTGATCTATGATGACAATAGACCATATGCATGATCCTTAACCACCACCTGGCCTGATGGTCCTCCAGCCTGTGGAGATAAGCCGATGTCCACTCAGTTTCATATTGATAATAATGATAAACATTTCGAAAATAAGTAGGAATAACATATAAAAGTGAACAAAAGGCAAAAAAAATTGAAAAAAAATGTGGATTTGTCATTAGTTGTAGGTTATTATGATCTGATGGTCTGACCCACTTAGAAATTGAATTGTTCTGTATGTGGAACCTGAACTAAAGTGATTTTGATGCAGTACAATTACATTATGAAAATGTTTACATCTACAAAGTTTCCTTAAACATTTGAATAACATGAACAACCTGATATGTCTTAAGAAATGTAAGTGCAATTTAATATTCTGCCTCACTTTATCATTTACGCATATGCATTACAATTTACAGATCACAGTGGATCTAAAAATGCAAAAAAACATTCAGTCCACAGACAGAATATTGTTAAAATTGCGCTAAGACATTTCAGGTTGATCATATTTGTTCAGGTTATTCACATTTTTTGTGAAAGGATAGTTTGTAAATGTAATCAGTTTTATGTACTTAAACTTTTGTTGCATTAAAACAAAAAGAAAAATTTGTGGTTGTCATTATTACCTCCGCCAAGGAACGGCAGAGGTTATGTTTTCAGTGGGGTTTGCCTGTTTGTTAGCAAGATTACTCAAAAAGTTATGGATGGATTTTGATGAAATTTTCAAGAAATGTTGATACTGGCACAAGGAATAAATGATTACATTTTGGTAGTGATTGGGGTGGGTGGATGGGGGGGAGGGGGTACTGTTCTGCCTTGGTGGAGGTCTGCACTCTCCGAGTGCTTTTCTAGTAAGATATTCACATTATTCAAGCCCGTACTTGCCTCTCATCAACCGTAGAAAACCTGATATGTAAATAACACCCATGTAAGCTATTTCGCTTCTGCATTATTTGAGACAAACCTAAAGAAAGTCATTCAGAAGGAGCCAAAAAAGGTAACTCAAAGACCAGATAAACAGTAGGGTGCTCCCCAGGGAACCCAGCTGTCATTGTGTGTTTTCTCCTGTGGTTAAGACAAACACAATCCTCACAATCCACAATCAGTCAGGCAGAATTCCTGTCTGTTCGTGTATGTGTTTTTTTCTGAGGCACAGTGACAGACGAGGATTTCTCAAAACCTGGACAAGATCTAAAATCCCTTTTTCATTAACCCATAAAGACCCAGTGCTAATTTTGTGGCCGTTCTCAAATGGATTTTTCTCTCTATCTAACCTTTCTTAAGTGATTTGTTATAATATTATCCTTTGTATTTTGCATTTTGAAAATCAGGTAATTACCTCCATCAAGGAGGTTATGTTTTCATGTTTGTTTGTTGGTTTGTTTGTTGGTCTGTTAGAAAGATAACTCAAAAACTTTTGACCAAGTTTGACCAACAAACTTAAACTATACTTTGGCCTGCTGTCTTTCAGAATAAAAAATCTAATCTTAAAGCTATTTGCATAATTTTGCATATTCTCTATTAAAGCTATACCGTATGATGTGGCATTTTTACACTTTTCTTTTGTCATCTTAAAATGCTCCTAATAAGTGTGTGTCAAACTAAAATGTAAAAGAAATCCACCAGGTATTGTAACTCAAAAATGTTTAATTCTCATATATTTCTGATAAAAGTCTGACCAATCATTTTAGTCGGTCCGAATAAAATAATTGGCCGAACTTGACTGAACCTCCTGTCAATCATCCATTACGGCCGTCCAGCATCCGATCCGTTATCGCCGTCTCACATCCGATATGTGTCCCTCTGAATCTGACACTTCACTCGCGCTGCTCCTCCTGTCACTGACCACAGTCTACTGTCTAGGATGTGTTTGGATAGAACTGACATGCACATGTGGAAGGGATTAAACGGATTTATGAACAGAAACGACAACTGAGGGGCACAAACGGGAGTCTGATGAATGAAGGATGGAGATAAAAGTCCGGAAGTCAGCTGTACTGGACTGAACAGGTCTGCATAAAGCTCAGCTTTTATGACGGTGGGACTCATACAGGTACATGTACATAGTGTCACACAATGTAAGATGATGTAGGATGATAAATGTATGGACTATGAAACCTCAAATGTCCACGGAAAATTCGCGGAGGCCGCGCGTTCACAATGCGCGCGCCCATCCCCTGGGCACTGCAGTGAAAACACTGACCCAGTACTGCACAGACCAGGTCTACTGATGGAACAGGAGCCGTGGGCCCGTGGCAGGTGGATGATGCATCTGATTACTGAGCGAGGGGTCCGCGGACACGCCAAAACGGACCGGACCTCTGCCTCTGCTTCCTCCTTCGTTTCCATCGTGCATCAGATGAGAGGAGGAGAGAGGAGGAGGAGCCTCAGAGCTCAGGCAGAGGGAAGGGGGCGGGGCTTTGGAGAGAGGCGGGTTGTTCATGTTCAAACTTTTACTAAGTGCTGTGAGAAATGCCACATAGGTAGGTATAGCTTTAATAGGTGCAACTCCTCAGATTTAGAACAGAATAAAATAAAGAAGGGGAATGACCTACGGCAAATGTCACCCAGACCATTAGGAAACCATGTTCTGCTTCATCATCTTTAATCCTTTTACTACTGACCAACAAGTTACACATATATAGAAGCCCAGTGAGCCTGCAATGTCACAGACTACAGAAATGATGGATACACTCTAGTTTCCTGACAGTGATGATGATGAACAGTGATTGGAAGGTGTTCTAAAGGTCAATTCGCTCATCACTAAGTTAGCAAGTGGCTGATGATGTCGACACACAGTAACAACCATCATTTATGTTGTTAGTTACACTGTCTCTGATTAAACAGACCCACTACAGAAAGAACAGTCTAAAAATACCTCCAGTCAGTTTATGTCTTGATGAAACATACAGAAATTATTCACAGATAGAGAGGGTGGTTATGACTATAGAGAGAATGTAAATATAAGACAACATTTTGCTAGAATAAATTTTAACCCTTGTATGGTGTTTGGGTCTGTGGGACCCGTTTTTATTTTTTACTAGCAGAAAAATGATTTGTAATTATTTTTTTAATGAATTTTTTCCTCTCATATCTTGATTATATTACATTTTATTTAAAAAAAAAAAACTAAAAATGAGTAGCACTTTAATTCAGAAATGTGATCTAGCAAAGACAAAAGGCAAATATTCAACATATAGGCTATTTATGTTGCTCGTAATTGGGATGAAGTAAACATCTGTTGAGCATTTTAACATTAAATCGTTTGATTATGTTGAATTAAAAACCCACAAATGCAGTGAACACCCATGAACACTGGCTGAATAACTGAAAATCTGAACACCACATGAGGTTAAAAGACGTGCATTTCATTTCATGGCATGGTTTTGTGTTCATATCAAACAGTATGAAAACGCAAAATTTAAGAAGATTAAAAACAAAACAACTTATTTTCCAGAGATGTAGTAACTATGGACGGGAGTACAACAGTAATAGTTAATGATGATATTTTATAATGTGTTCTCTTTTTTTTAATAATTTAAGTATATAAGTAAATAATTTAATAACTGATCTATTCTTTTTTATGAACTGTGTACATTAGCTGATTTGCCAAGTCATGTAAATTTGGAGTAGGACAATATAAGCTCGGCTTCTTCTACTTCATTTTGGACATAAAGTGTTGTTAAAGAGCCATAATCAGGGTTCCTACACATTTGAAATTTCAAAATTTCATACTTTTTCCAGACCCTAATTTCCAGATGTCTTGGTAAAAAAATTCCATCCAGCCAACAGTCTTTGTATTTGGGATTTATGAGCCAGTCATCAGAGAATTTACATCTACCCATTATGAGTTCTGCCAACGATCATACAAGGCTTGCTCACTAACAGTGTGTGGACATCACCTGTCCATCAAAGCAGCTCAGTGAAACTTGACAACACCTGGGCGGGCCTTGAAATGGGTTGACGGAGGATAAGAGCAGAAGGCGGGGCATTCAACTTGTCAACCTGCCCAAATGTTTTCTGGGACTCGTAGCCAACTGTATGTGCTCTCACAAACATTTTAGCTGTGCCAGCAAGCTCCTTAAAAAACAGATTGATCCATTTATTTATTTTAGATAGTCATAATTTTATGTTTTAGAAAATAGAACAGCGAAAACAGTCTTGGAAACATGAATATTTTTCCATACATTTGTTTCCATTTTCCATACTTTTCCAAACCTGCAAATTTATAAAATCAAATTCCATACTTTTCATACTTGCGTAGGAACCCTGCATAATGAAATAGTCGTACATTGTGTGACATTTTCTTCTTTTTTGGTTAATTTATTACATTCAATATTCTAGAGTGTACTGTTTAATTCATAACTTCTTTTTGCCTTTTGTTCACCTTTATATTTTATTCCTACTTATGTAGTACAGTACCAGAGCAAACACGAGTACAAAAGAAACACAACAGTAAACACTATACATAATAAATTAGAAGTATAAAAAGCTCTGGATAGATAATAGAACCTGGATAATAACTGTAATGTGCTGAACAAGCTGAAATATCTACATAGATCTGCTAGACCGGGGTGTCACATATATGGCTCATGGGCCAAAACCGGACCGCTAAAGGGTCTAATCCGGCCCTTGGGATGAATTTGTGAAATGCAAAAAAGTACACGGAAGATATTAACAACTAGAAAAGCACTTGGAGAGTGCAGACTTCCGCCAAGACAGATCTGCCCCCCACCCCACCCCCGATCACCAATAAAAATTAAATCATTTGTTCCTTGTACCAGTATCAACATTTCCTGAAAATTTCATCCAAATCCATCCATAAGTTTTTGAGTTATCTTGTACACAGACAGACAGACAAACAAACAGACAGACAGACAAACAAACCAACGCCGGCAAAAACATAACCTCCTTGGCGGAGGTAAATATGTAACATCACAAGAGCCAACGTGATTAAAAATATTATCAATAAAAGATGAGACACCACCATCAGTAAATAGGGATAAAATGTGATAAAAAATAAACAAATAATAACCAGCCATTTTCACAGTTACAAAGTAAGTGGTCGAGATTCATTAAGAAGAGAGATGGAGAAGGGGATGGCTTTGTAGCGTTTACCCAAAGGTAGCAATTCATATTCGGAAAAACAACACATGAAAAGGGTTCTGCAGGATTCTGTTTGCCTGTCTGATTACAGAACCCTCGTAAACAGACTGCAAGGGCTGGAGCCGATTATTCAACCCTATAACTTTCATTTTACTGGTAAATCAATGTTGTAGAAGATGATGGTGTTTCCACAGTAACTACAGAGCCTCTGAACATCCAGATGGGTCATATGTGATGACCATGAAAAGATGACAAACTGTATTTTACACCCATTATTTACATGTATTGATAGGATTAATGGATCAACAGGTATTAAACTGTTTAAATCAGTAGATGCTTTTGGTTAGTGGTGGTTGTTTGGGACTTTATGGGTTAAAAGAAAAAAAAAACAGGAATTGAAGTGGGACATATGGTTTATAAGTGGCTTTTACCACTTCACTACAGACCATGCTAGGAATATTGTAGGATTTTTTAGCATAAGATAGTGTACTTGGAATAGATGGTATACTTTTTTGTTCTGTTTTTGAGGACATTATACAGTGGATACTTGAACTCACTCCTCATTTGCACAGAAAAAGCATAAACAGTCAATGAGCCATGAACAATTCCTCGACCTTGGAAATGAATTAAGTGAATGGAGGTTAACTATCAGAACATTTTTTTTACACTTTTGCTTTTTGTACTCTAACCTGTCAACATGTCCAGCAGTCATTCAGGATTATGTCTTTTGTTTAACAGCCTAGTGTTTCAGCTACATATCTGAAAAATGCTGTTTATTTTGTTGGTTCAACACAGAATAATACAAATAATATAGATCTCAGGGACCATTACTGAGCAGATGAATCCAGTCACATGTGTATCTAACCAAATGCAAAGTGTTATCGAACATTTTCATGGAAAAAGTCACATGAATATGCATTATGTATAAAAAAAAAAAAGTATGAAAACCAGTGTCATTTTGACAAGTGAAAGATGGACTCGGGTGAGAAATTATTTGTTATCAGTTTGACTCCAGGTATTTACTCATATACCTATTGTAGATTATTCTTAGGATTCCTTTATTCTTTACAAATTTCAACCTAATCCACTGAAAAATATGTAATTGGTAAAGATCTGACTAACCCATAAAGACCCAGGGCTACTTTTGTGGCAGATCCCAAATTAATTTTTCTCTCTATTTAACCTTTCAAAAGATTTATTATATTATCCTCTTTGTTTTGCATTTTTTCACTGTAGATCATATATTTTCTTATATTTAATTCACAGACCATGTAGATGATCATTAAAGCTCAGCGTAAATTCAAAGGTTATGATATCAAAACAGCGAAAACTGAAGAAAAAGGACTTTTTCAGCAAACATATCAATAACTGAACATAAAAACATGCGTCTCCATCCACTGTCATTGATCCAGCTCCATGGGTTTTACTGGTGAATCAGTGTTGTAGAAGGTGACAGTGTTTCCATGGTAACTACGGAGCCTCTGAGCATCCAAATGGATCATATCTGATGACCATGAAAAGGTGACAAACTGTATTTTACACAAATTTTTACATGTATTGATAGGATTAATGGATCAACAGGTATTAAACATTTTAGATCAGTAGGTGATTTTGGTTGACAGTTGTTGTTGGGGTCTTTATGGGTTAAACAAACTACATATAATGAAAATTAACTCAGGGGGATTTACTATAGAAATTATTTAAAAATCAATACAAAGTAAAGATGTTGGGTTTTGGACTCATGAATGTAAATTTTAGTTACATTCATGGCATCAGCTGGATGGTGGATTAGTGTGAAACTAGTTCTAACATCATGGTCTGATTTGTTTAATTTATCAAATCCAATCCAACTTTATTTGTAAAGCACTTTAAAACAACCACAGGGGACCAAAGTGCTGTACAGAAAAATGAATAAAAACCAAAATAACAGAGTAAAATACGAGAATAGATTAAAAATAAATAAATAAATAAAAATACAGAAGAATAGATAAAACCTGAGTAAAAGAATAAAATACAAGAATTACATGAATTTAACTAATATAATTTAATTTAACTCAAACCTAGACTTTCAGTTCACTCTGAAATATGAAAAGTGAAGACAGTCAACTTCTCTCATGTGGAAAAATGGCATTTCATCTGCAAAAAACACCATAAAACGATGCTTTTGTGTGGTTTTGCTTCCAGTTGATTTATCTCTGAAGCTCTATTTTCCTTTTTGCAGAGTCTGTACAATGGGAACAAAATAGCACTCCTTCGTGTTATTGTCACAGTAGTGTCTTAGCAAATCAAACCGCAGCCACAACCAGACTCTGCTGAACTCAGTGAAGGTTTTGTTCTTTTTTTACTTTAAATCACACATAATGTCGCTTGTGTCGTATTGTAGTGTTGAGGCTTTGCACTCGTTTTTCTGGCGTGTTTTGCATGCTGAGGTCAGGTCACTTTATCTCAGGATAACTACTCACAAGAGCGAGTTTCTGCTCATCCCCATGTCAACAACCTCATTACCCAGCACCCCCTGCTGCGACCACTTTCCGCCATTGTAACATGTTGTCTTCACAGAAAACTGCACAGATCCTGTCATGTCACATTAGCACACAGACGTACACACACACATACACACCCCTAACAAAACAAGTGCAGATTTAGTTTCTCCTAAAGACTAGATCTGTGCGTTTGACCCGTGTCTGTTGTAACGACACACACCGACTCGTCCTGCGTTGGCCTCCGCTCATAACGCAGCGCTATCATTATGCTGCAAATCACAGCCTCTGCAGAAGGCGACAACACACGCACCGCACCGCCTCCTTCTCTTCCTCTGTGGGAGGGTTAAATATGCAGCCACACAACCACTTTACAGCTGAGAGCGAAGGACAGCGACAAGCAACACGAAGTCAAGTGAAGAGTGAGAAGAATAAAGAGGCAGAAAGAAAAGAGTGGTTTAGAAAAATGAGGAGAGCAGGAAACACTGGGCCTTTGTCGTATTTTTTTCTTCACTCACACTGACATACTTGTATGAATGTATACATAATACATTCTTGTACAGACTTTAACCCACGAGCTCACATTTCCTCTTCAGATTTTTCACACACATTCACTCATAACAGTACATTTGTTGTTTCTGTTCTCTACAACTGCCTCTGTGTGGATTCAGTGGAATGTCATTCATGTTTCCATTTCCTTCAACATATCGTCAGCCTCAAAGCACAACTGCCAAAGTCATATTTTTGCCCAAATTTTAATATCTAGGTAACTTTACTCTTCTAACACTGCTGCTTTATTTTACGGTAGTGATGGGAAGTCCGATTCTTTTAACGACTCGATTCTTTTGGTTTGTTTGTCTATTGTGAATTGATTCCAAATTGATTCATTTAATAGAACAGAATAGAATCTTTATTTTGTCAATAGTAGTTTGTCACACACGTAAACATGCATCACACACCAAAATATGTCCTCTGCCTTTAACCCACCACTAGATTGTGCATCAGACACAATGCATGCTAGGAGCAGTGGGCTCGCCATGTTAGGCACCAAGGGAGCACATGGGGGTGTTAAGTGCCTTGCTCAAGGGTACATCAGCCAACAACTCTCCGCCAGTCCAGGAAATCGAACCAGCATCCTTTCAGACACAGCCATCTAGGCCATGGTTGCCCCCAATTCAGCAATTAAAAAAAACAAAACAAAACACCTAATTGTCAAGTAATTGCTTATTCCACCACACTACTTGGCATCTTTAAGCTTGATGAGGTCTAACCTGCAGTATCTCTGTTTTCCGTCCATCTCTGAATAATCTAGTTAATTATAAATCTTAAAGGAGTGATACTTTGCTTTTTTAAATGGAATTATGCATTTTAAAACATTTCCCTGTGGTCTACATTAACTGTAAATGCTATGCCTGGGTCTGAATTCTTCATTAACTCAACTCCACAGGTCCATCTTCAACCCTATTTCTGAGTAATGACACCAGAAAGGTTGTTTTGAGTGCTGGCCCTTTAAATACAAATGTGCCCCTTCACGCCCCACCCCCTCCAGGTTGTTGACTGTGCTGCTCTGTCCTGTTCAACCAACAGTTGAATATTTTAGGTGATCGGCTCAAAGTTTGTACATATTTTCAGTATGGACTACAACCGCTGCTGCTGATCAAAAACTTATGGCGAGAAATGTCAGATATAACGTAAGAAATTAAGATGGAATTGAAACAGGTTGTAGAAATCCACTCGATTCTTGCCAGAATAAATATAAAAATAGCTTTGCAGCACCTGGAGGGTTCAAATTCAAACTTTATGAACTATTAGGGTCCAAATACACAAATAAATGAACCAAAGACTAATAAAAGTGAGTTTAGCAAAATATGACCCCTTTAATAAAGATTTTCCACTAGTATATCAACGTAGCACTACTATGTCAATAGTTCATTGACTTTGTTAATTGGCTTTTGACTTTTTATCAATCTGTCTTTCTGTCTGTCTAGTGAGGGGGTGGTCATGGCTCAGGAGGTAGAGCGGGTCAGCCAATAACTGAAGGGTTGGCGATTCGAATCCCGCTCTGTCCTAGTCATGTGTTGTTGTGTCCTTGGGCAAGACACTTCACCCTCCTTGCCTCCAGCGCTGCTACTCTGGTGTATGAATGCGTGTGAATGTTTGGTGGTGGTTGCAAAATGGCAGCCACGCTTACATCAGCCTGCCCCAGGGTAACTGTGGGTACATATGTAGTTTACCACCACCAGAGTGTGAATGTGTGTGAAAGAATAATGGATCCACTGTACGTGCTTTGAGTATGCATTCATAGAAAATCTATCTATCTATCTATCTATCTATCTATCTATCTATCTATCTATCTATCTATCTATCTATCTATCTATCTATCTATCTATCTATCTATCTATCTATCTATCTATCTATCTATCTATCTATCTATCTATCTATCTATCTATCTATCTATGTGAAAAATGTCCTCCATTTCTTTGACATGTCTTTGTTGTCTTTCAGGTCCAATCATCTCCCTTCAGACACCGACTGGACCCCTCTCACATATCACCCGTTGCCCCTGAATCCGCCTCGGCTCCGTCCACATTCACCCGCAGTGCTGCCTCCTACAGGAACCGCCGCCACCACTGCCATCGGTCCATGTCCCGTCCCAGAGTCCAGAACTCCCACAGCTCCCTCCCTCTGGCCTGTGACGAGCCTGATGAGCTGGACCACTGGACCGAGCAGCACCTCGCAGACAGCTGGAGGAACCAGCGCCGGAGCCACCGGTCCAGTTCACTCTTCTCCCTCCCCAACCTGGGCTCATCCTGCTCCCAGTCCCCCAGACCTTCTCCAGGTCCCCCTCACAGGAGCCAGTCCTTCAACCGGACCTCCTCCCTCATCCCACCTTTCCGTCTGAACGTGGATGCTCTCATTGGAGCAGAGGAGACAGATGTGGACACGGGGAACAAAGTCAACCCAGATGGCGACATGGACCTTTCAGTGGTTTCTGCGTATCTTAAATCAGGCCGGCCATCGTCTGCTCCCCCAGATGACACTACCCCCCCACATTCTCCCAGCATCCCCAAGGCAGCCACGCTGAGCCGAATGTCCGCTGTCACCAGAACAAACGGCCTCTCCAACAACACCGCAACCTCACATCCTCAAAACACCTTCATAAACACAAGCGCTGCTCCATCCATGAGCAGCGTTTCAATAAACCACTCAGACAGCTGCAGCGTCGAAGAGGAAGATAAGTTTGAAGAAGAAGAGGAAGACCAAGAATTCTACATTTGATCAGCTGCTGTGAGCCAAGAGGACTCACTCTGGACCTGACAGACTTTCTGGATTAGAGAGTCAACAAGCTGTCCATACACTGCCACCTAGTGTTTGGTTGTAAAGTTAGAGCAGGGGTGTTGAACTCATTTTACTTCAGGGTCCTCATAGAGGCCAATGTGATCTCAACTGGACCGGACCAGTAAAATAATAACAAAATAACCTATAGATAATGTCAACTCTAAACTTAACTCTCTATTTTAGAGTGAAAAAAAGTAAAATTATATAATGAAAATGTTTACATCTACAAACTATCCTTTAATAAAGGTTAATAATATGAACAACCTAAAAAAAATTTCTGAAATAAAAAAAAATAAATAAGTGTAATTTTAACAATATTCTGCCTCAGTTTATCATTTAGACATGTGCATTACAACCTACAGATCACAGTGAATCTACAAATACACAAAATATTTAGTAACAGGCAGAATATTATTAAAATTGCACTTATTTTTCTGAAGACATTTCAAGGTGTTCCTGGATGTTCTTCTTGTTCACAATTTTGTGAAAGGATTGTATGTAAATGTAAAGATTTTGATGCAATTTTACTTAATAGTTATTTACAATGAAACAAAGGCAGTTGTCATTACTTATAGGTTATTATGATAGTATTTTTCTGACCCACCTGTGACTGAATTGGTCTGTATGTGGCCTCTGAACTAAAATAATTTTGACATTGTTGAATGTTAATGTTTTTAGTGCAATTTTTGCATTTCATAAATTCATCACAGAGGCCAGATTGGACCCTTTGGCGGGCTGCTTTTGGCCCTTGTGTCATATGTTTGACACCCCTGAATTAGCAGAAAAGCTTATATATGTCCTGTTCTTATATATTTGTGAATGTTGCTTTTGCATGTAGATTCAAGCTAGATTGAAGCTTTGTAAATGTCAGGTTATATAAATAAACGAAATGACACATAAAGACCAAATTATTTAACCATGTGCAGATCCACTATTGAATAAAACACTTCCATTGTATGTGTCCCCTTACGTTATCACTTTAAAGGAGCTCCCGTTCTAACTTTTTCACCCTGACCAGGAATCTAACTGGGAATGTTGTGGTTTTGTTAGCATCCTTACTAAATCACTTCTAACCTTATGTTTTAATGCAGTTTGTTTGTTTGAGAATACTGAGACTAGATGTATGCAGTCGCAGACAAAATTATTAAACCACTCTTGTTTTCTGCAGTTTTTTGTTCATCTTAATGCCTGGTACAACTGAAGGTACATTTGTTTGAACAAATATAATGACAACAACAAAAATAGCTCATAGTAGTTTAATTTCAGAGCTGATATCTTGCCATTTTCCATGGTTTTCTTGATAATAACCAGAATCACTTCAGTTCTTTGTCAGTAGTTATGGCATTGTGCTGCCAAAAACAGTGCTTTTAGGCATTCCATGTTTTCTTTTCTGTCTGTTTTAGTCACATGATACACACAGGAGTTAGTACGTGATTGCATAACCATTGCTTTTGATGACTTGTGATGGTCTAATAATTTTTTCTGCGACTATGAGAGTGACTCGGACAGTAAATGTGACGTTAAACCAAAGATTTGACCTATAAGTAGAATGTTGTACATGTGTAGATCACAGTGGTGACAATATTTCATGATTACATTAAATGTATCCTAGGATAACTTTTCCATACCAACTTAGGTTAGTTTTTAAAATGTGTTTTTTTGAGCAGCTTGGATCTTTAGTTGATAACAAATAGTCGGGCAGAGACAGGAAACCAGAATGATATTCAAAAAATGTCACCCAGACCAGGAGTCAAACTGGGAATGCTGAGGTTTGTGGTCACGTCCTTAAACACTTGAACACAGGCCAACTCAGTTCCAACATTATTTTTTTTAGTGTATTTTCAAAGAAGCCAGATGTATCTGAGACCAAACCAGACAGTAAATGTGTCCTTAAACTAAAAGTCTGAAGCAAGAATGTATCAGTTGAATCAGCTGGTCACAGTTTGAGTGTTAAATGTAGCTTCTTTTGCAGTTTTTTTGCAATATGCTACACATTGGATCCAGAGCAGAAGCCAAATAAGTCACAATACCATAGGACCAGTACGTGTTACTTCTATGTTAAAATGAAACTGCAGTCAAAACCTGACAAACCTTTATCAATATGTCAACTTTCGCAATAAAATTATGCACACGTGCACCCTTTGAATGACTTTCTGAAATGAGACACTTCATCTATTCACATTTCTGTGAACACAAAAACAGAAAGACTTCCATCCCCATTAAAAGGAGGTAAAATTACAGTGCAGTGTTCAGCACAAAATAGCATCGGTGGAAGGTTTATGGACTGGCCTTCTGTTTCAGGCTGACCACATCACCTCGTCCACTTTTCAAACATTGTCAACCCTGACCACAATGACAAAGAAAATATCACCCTGAGAGTTACATTAGGTCCAAACCTTAACACGCTGTAGCTCAGCTTCCATATGCTTGATGCATGTGTTTTATGCCTATTTCAGGTATGATATTTTTTTTTAATGGAAGTCTTTTCCTGATTTTAACAAAAGGGTAACTGTAACTAAAAGGTAGTGTGTTGCAGAACTGCAAACATAGTGGCAATCAATAACATACTTACATTTTTAGTGCATTTTCAAGGCCCGGTTAATCAGAATCAGAATACTTTACTATTACTTAGGGGGAAATTATTGGATGTTACAGTCACTCCTTTCAAGTATAATGACAAGTAGCAGGAAACCAATTATCAATACAACAAGAACACATATATAAAGCCATAAAATAAAAGTATGAAAATGTTTACATTAAAAAAAAAACTTCCTCAAACAATAAAATGTGCATAAACTAAACAAATATAACAACCTGAAATGTTTAATGACAATTAAGTGCAAATTTGATAATATTCTGCCTGTTACTAAATGTTTTGTGCTTTTTGTAGATCCGATCTGTAAGGCACATGTATAAATAATAAGTTGAGGCATAATATTGCTACAATTGCACATATTTTCTTAATAAAATTCATTTTTTTCAGGTTATTCAAATCTTTGTTTGAATAGTTTGTAAATGAAAATTTTCATAATTTAATGTCACTTTTTTGCACTAAAACAGAAACATTTGGAGTTGTCATTATTTCTATGCTATAATGTTAATGGTCTTGATAATACAATGCTGCCCTCTTGTGTCGAGGATGAAGCTTGGACATGTGCATTCAGGATTTCACATTAATCTTTGTTGCAGGGGTTTAAGCACTCTCCTCAGGTTTAATCTTATGTCTGAGTGCATATGTTCAGATAGTCCATCCTGAACTGTTCCATGGTTTGTTGCTGTAGTATTATGGAGGTGTTCCTCTGAGAACAGCGGAACTCCTCTGTGTATGGGAACAGCTTTTAATGGCTTGTTTGGGTCTGGCCTGTGAAAGCTGCCCCTCTCTCCTCCCTCTGAGTGCTTCTCCAGGTGTGAGTCTGCTTGTGAGGTCTCCTTCCATCCAGAAGAGGGGAACTCCAGTTACATTATGAAGCCTCCCTGAGCCCTGCAGAGGTGATGTCACCACCAACCAATCAGCTCTCAGTGTGCTTCAATCTGTTGCTTCTACAGTGCAGAGGTTACATGTGAGAACATCTGGAAAATACATTACTGAGCAAACTGAGACCCCGAAATCCTTCAGACAATTTAACTTATTTTGTGCAAGATTTTAAAATCTGTACATGTCCCCGTTTATGTGACGGTTTGTGCATGAGATTCTGGACAGAAGATAGTGAAATAGTACTGATGAGAATAACATGTTCTCAGAATGGGAGTGTTTAAGCAGCTGCAACATGAAAAAAGAACTTTATAGTGGCTTGATCTGCCTCCAAAGCAAATACACGAGTAGAGGGAAAGGGTTAAATACAATACTGTGCAAAATCTCAGTCCAGCATTTGCTTTGTTGTTTTGCAGGGTTGAAATTATTCTTTTTTCTTCAGATACAAAAAAAAAAAAAAAAAAAGAAACATGCACAGCCTTAAAAGACACACACAAAAACTGATCTAAATGGGTTGTAAAGGTTAAAGTCTCTATTTAGTTTGACCCCTGACCCCATGACAAGAAGCAGCACAAACAACTAGACATATGCACATTTCCTGAAGAAAATGTAACCCATGTGTGCTTGCCTTGTTTTTGGATTTGTGGACTTGTGGCTAGGTGCAATGCAAAAACAAGAAGCAGAACCAAAGAAGGACTGGTTAGAAATAAAGTTAAGCAACAAAACAAACTGCACAAATACCATGAAAAGGGTAACACCAATAGAGGACCCTTTAAGGGGTTCTAAAAGGAGACCGAAAATACAATTTACAATCACCCACTGAGTCTATCACAGAGAGAGATTTAAAAAAAAAAAAAAGAACAGTATTTAAAATGGGAGTCAGTGGTCAGGATGGAGGGTGGGGCAAACTGAGGTGGGAGGGACAATCTTCTTTTAAAGACTTCAACTGACCAATTACAGCCAAGTGAGGAGAAACATGGCAGGTGCGCCTGATAACCACTAACGACCTGTGGACAAGATCCAACCAAGAAAGAAAACAACTGTGGGATCTGTGGAACAAATGATACTGAAAAGATGGAATTCACTAAATCCATATAGTTGACAGTAAGCCTATCTCTTGTCCACCCGTCTACCATGTGTGGTTGTGGAATTTTCTGGAAAAAGACAAAACACACAGTCACTGAAAACCTGTTTATAAACATTCCTTCTTATGGAGGAGACATGGGTGTCCATGTTAAATTCACTAAGAAACCACCTCTCAAACAAACTGATACTAATCCATAACCGTACATCCTATCTCAAAACTTCTTGCAGGTGAGACTTGTGGTAAGTGTTGTAAATGTATCAATGTATAATATATGGAAAAAAGTCAGAACTGAATAAGCAGTGATTGTCGGAATGTGGAGTTAGTCAAACATGTTAGTGACAGATATTTAACATGGGAGTGAATGAGAGAAAAATCAGCACTCTGCAGTTAAAGGCCTGTAGATCAAAAACAAAATATTTTAAAATTAACATATGAATAGCTTTTGAAAGAACAGAGGGTTTTTTTTTTTAACAATTTGATGTATAATTTGTTGCTGGATTCCCATAAATGTGAGAGTTATGAAGAGTTGCTGGTAGAGTTTCTAAAAAAAAACTGTCTATATCTGAGAGCTAGAGTGTAGGGGGTTTCAGCCAGTCAGTTGTCAGCATTCTGTTCCCCATGTGTTTGTATGTGGTTTGGTTGATCGCGTTTTGTGTGAAAACCATACATGATACCACACGACATACAGACCTGATCAAAATCTTAAGACCAGTTGAAAAATAGCTAGAATTTACCTTTTGCACATTTGGATCTTAATGAGGTTTTAAGTAGAGCTACAATATACAAAAGCAAGAAGGGGGAGTGAGACAAAAAGCACTTTGAAAAAGTAATTTATTGAAAACAACAAGTAAACTGAAATAGGCTGTTTATCAGCTGATCAAAAGTTTAAGACCATCGCTCAATAAATCACAAAAAACTCTCCAAACCAGAACAAAAAATTTTCTCAGTAGGACTCAGTAATGAGTAGCTCCACCGTTCTTGTTAATCACTTCAAAAATTCGTTTGGGCATGCTTGATGCGAGTGTTTCCAGGAGGCTGGTGGGAACATTGCTCCAAGTGGTGAAGATGGCTTCACGAAGGGCATCAACTGTCTGGAACTGATGGCCATTTTTATAAACTTCCCTTGCCATCCATCCCCAAATGTTCTCTATGGGATTTAAATCAGGGGAACATGCGGGATGGTCCAAAAGAGTGATGTTATTCTCCCTGAAGAAGTCCTTCGTCAAGCGAGCATTGTGAACTGCAGCGTTGTCCTGTTGAAAAACCCAGCTGTTACCACACAGATGAGGGTCCTCAGTCATGAGGGATGCCCTGCTGCAACATCTGCACTTAACCAGCCGCCGTTTGACGACCCTGCACCACCTGAAGCTCCAGTGTTCCACTGAATGAAAAAGCACCCCAGATCATGATGGACCCCCCTCCACTGTGCCGGGTAGAAAACATCTCAGGTGGGATCTCCTTGTCATGCCAGTAACGTTGGAAGCCATCTGGACCGTCAAGGTTAAATTTTTCTCATCAGAGAATAAAACTTTTTTCCACCTTTCAATGTCCCATGTTTGATGCTCCCTGGCAAAGTCTAAACGGGCAGTTTTGTGGCATTGTAGGAGACGAGGTCTTTGAATTCATTTTTTGTTTTTGAAACCCTTTTCCCGCAGATGCCGTCTGATGGTTATTGCGCTGCAGTCTGCACCAGTAAGGGCCTTAATTTGGGTGGAGGACCGCCCTGTGTCTTGACGGACAGTCAATCGGATCCTCCGGCTCAGTGCAGGTGTAATTTTTTTGGGTCTATCACTTGACTTTTTTGTTCCATAATGCTCAGGATCTGTCAAAAAATTTAGAATGACTGTCTTACTGCGTCCAACCTCAGCAGCAATGGCACGCTGCGAGAGGCCTTGCTTATGCAGCTCGACGATCCGACCACGTTCAAGAAGAGAAAGCTTCTTAGCTTTAGCCATCAGGAGGGCATGACCGTGTGAACGCTCGACAGAAAATGAGAATTTTGAGCAGATTTTGGCTTTTATAGCCTGCGGTCTTAAACTTAAATCAGCTAATAAACAGCCTATTTCAGTTTACTTGTTGTTTTCAATAAATTACTTTTTCAAAGTGCTTTTTGTCTCACTCCCCCTTCTTACTTTTGTATATTGTAGCTCTACTTAAAACCTCATTAAGATCCAATGTGCAAAAGGTAAATTCTAGCTATTTTTCAACTGGTCTTAAGATTTTGATCAGGTCTGTATATACTGTATATTCTTTGGCTCAGGAAGCACATTTGTTGTATGACGGAATAATTTTAGCATCAATTGTGTGGGAATGATAGCCATTTGAAAATGGCCCAGTTAATTTCAGATGGACAAATTCATCTGGGTTTTCACAACTTTAATGAAATCTGTGCATCATTAACACAAGTCATTGCACATCTTTCGGGACCAAGCAGCACATTTTGGAAATATTATGTTTGGATCTATTTCTAACACTCTGGGCCACAATTTAAAAAAAATAAATCAAAATTTTGTGATAATAATAAGTCATAAATCAGTCAGAATAATAATAGGTCATAATAAATATGATGAACAATAGTACCTTGTCTCTTGCATTACATGCAAGCACATGGCAATTAGAAACATCTGACACGTGTTGAATGAAACCTAGTATAAAACATTAGAAAATTAATGCCATAAATGTCTTATTGTGTGAACAACAGGTTTAAAAACATGTTAAGTGCAAACGGAGGTCATGCTAAATCTACCACTGGTTTATAGAAGCTGATTTTTCCCTGAAACTTTTATTTTTTACCCACTGTATGTACACTCCATATATATTACATGCCCATAGCTCTTAGAGGAAAGTCTTTAATGATTATTGTGAATATGTTTACACCATTCATAATGTTCTGACCTCAGTTCAATTCAGCATCAAGCATCAAGTTCCTTTTGGTCTTTAAGACCCTATAAAACTGAAAATCTACACATGCACATGAGAGTGGCATGTTTACATAAACCACTCATAACAGTAACGGGCTCTCAGTATGTGTTTTCACCACAAGTGCTATAAGCTTTTTATTGTGCCTTGGCATACTTATACAGTATACTTCTAAGTTTCCAGATGTACTAAAGGGCTAAATACCATCTGCCAAGAGGCATATTTGAGGAACACAACAGAGTCTGGACCTTCAACTATAACAATAATTGTTTTAGATCAAGCAGTTCTCAAACACTTTTAGTGTGAGATGGAGAGGTTTTATTGGTGTCTCCCTGGGAACCAAACTTAAAAATACATGAATTGCCTTATCAGTGCATGTTTTGGTATGTTTATGTGTGTCAATGACTGCATTCACATTGCAGGTCTTAATGCCCATTTCTTATTTTTTGCTGAAATCCAATTTTTTTGTGTGGTTACTCACATTGTATTTTGAATGTGACCTCCATCAGATTTGTGTGAACAGTCTACAGACCTGAAGTGAACCGCATGCACAGAAAAAATGTGATGTTACACCCAGTTTAGAAGTAAAAGTGGATCTTTCCAGGTCCCATCAGTGCAAAATTGTGACGCCTGTCTTATTTAACTTATGTAAAAGTCAGATGAAACGTGGCATGTCCACTCAGACTGAAGTGATGCTGCAAAACATCAGATATGTATCCGATTTAGGATGATATATGAAAGTAGCCGGGGTCTGATTTGAATAAAATCTGGTTTGTCCTGCTCAGACCACCATAAAAAAATTAGATGTAGGTCACATAAGGGCAAAAGAAGTCAGATTTGGGCCACCTTTGCCTGCAGTGAGCTTCTACTCATCTAATCCACACAGAGATGACATGGAATTTTTTAAATGCTACATTTGTTGATGAGCAGGACAGTACAACAGGCATTACGGAAGTCTGAATGGTGTTGAGAATGTATAGAGTCTCAAAATTTCACATAAAAATATAATTTAATCCATGCATTTCAGCCAGTCACACATATTTTTAGACATTGCAGGAGAGAAAACAATCACATCTGTGAAGTTGAAGTTAAGAATGTGTATATCAGACATTCCGTTTGTGACCAAGTAAAACCAGTGTGGAAGTATCTGTAAATATAATACCACTAACAGCCACTAGGTGCTGCTCTAAATACACCTGACATAGACTGACACTGAATCCTCCACAATAATATTAAGTCATTAAGGTGTCATGAACCCCCCCCCCCCACCCCACCCCCCACCCCCCGAAGGGGAGGCAAGGGTTTTTGGTTTGTTTGTTTGTTTGTTTGTTTGTTTGTTTGTTTGTTAACACTCTAGCAGCAAAACTATTGGCTGAATTCATACTAAAATGGGTTAATAAATTGCCAGTGACAAAAAATTGATCTGTTTACATTTTGGGAGAAGTAGGTTAAAGTTCAAATTTTTTAAATCTTTTTTTCCCTCCCCTTTACTTACAATGGGCGAAATTTCAAATGTCTGTAGCAGCAAAACTATTGGTTGAATTCATACCAAACTGGGTTTAAAGATTGCCAGTGACCCAGAACAGATGTGGATACATTCTGGGAAAAGTAGGTCAAAGTTCAACTTTTTTAAATCTTTTTTTCCCTCCCCTTTACTTACAATGGGTGAAATTTCAAATGTCTATAAAAACATCAGTTTGTTTCAATTTACTTCAAACTTGGTACATACAGGGTGGGGAAGCAAAATTTACAATATTTTGAGGCAGGGATTGAAAGACAGTGTATGACCAATTAGTTTATTGAAAGTCATGAGAATTTATTTGCCACAAGAAAATTTACATAATAGAAAATGTTTTTATTCTATGTGTCCTCCTTCTTTCTCAATAACTGCCTTCACACGCTTCCTGAAACTTGCGCAAGTGTTCCTCAAATATTCGGGTGACAACTTCTCCCATTCTTCTTTAATAGTATCTTCCAGACTTTCTCGTAATAGTTTTGCTCATAGTCATTCTCTTCTTTCCATTATAAACAGTCTTTATGGACACTCCAACTATTTTTGAAATCTCCTTTGGTGTGACGAGTACATTCAGCAAATCACACACTCTTTGACGTTTGCTTTCCTGATTACTCATATGGGCAAAGTTTCTGAAAAGGTATGGATAATAGTGTTAGGTATGATTATGACATCAATATATGTTTGGTTTCAAAACAATTGACGTAGTGCCTGCTGAGAAAAAACAACTAAATGTTCATTGTAAATTTTGCTTCCCCACCCTGTATATAGAGGCAATTTATGTGCTGACATCAGCCTATGCATAGACATGATGGCATCAGCTGGACTGATGCCAAAATAAGCTGCAATACATGCAAGGGGCGGGGTTTGTTGTGCCGGGCACCACTAATTTTTGCTCCTCTAATAAGTGATCTGGTGATCTATCTTTAAATTACCGCTCCATTAATAGGATTCTTAGGCTTATCAGTGGCTGTGATGTCTTGACAGTTTTCTCACTTGCGTCAGACTTCCTGATGCATGACCACTTTTATGGCTCTCTGTTAAAAAAAATTACTTTATTCACTACTGGTTTTCTTAAGAAATATTATTATAACAAAAAAAACATCTGTCTTGAACAAAAATGTTTGTTTTAGTTCAGATAGACATAGCTATGCAACCAGGCAGGTGACCAGAGGTAATTTTACACTACCCAAATCAAGAACAAACGCAATGAAATGAATGGTAATATACAGAGTTATGCAAGAATGGAACAAACTACCAGAACACATCACACAAAAAAACTGAAAATGAAATTCAAGGAGTTAGTCAAAAAGCATCTATTTACCATAAATGATTGATACTTGGGCTAGTTGAGTGTATGTATCATATATACTATACCGCTGCTGACCTAAAGGAGCTGTCGTGTCTGTATTTTGTCTATTATTTTCTTTCATGTTATGTTGTATGTGAAAAATTGTTTTGTATGATTATAAAATATAATGATAACAACAAAAATAGCTCATAAGAGTTTAATTTCAGAGCTGATATCTAGTCTTTTTCCCATGGTTTTCTTGATAATAAACCAAAATCACTTCAGTTCTTACAACAATAGCTATGGCATTGTACTGCCAAAACCAGTGCTTTTATGGCATTCCATGTTTTCTTTTCTGTCTGTTTTAGTCACATGATACACACAAGAGTTAGTTAGAACTTGACTGCATAACCATTGTTTTTGATGACTTTTGATGGTTTAATATTTTTTTTACTCGACTGTATATATCCTGATTCCCACTCAGTTGTAAGAGAGCCAGAGTCATTAATATTTCTAATTAACATTCATTTCTATTCCACAAATAAACTGTTTAATCAGTTCTCCTAATTATCTTCATTTTCTATCACAGACTTGAGAAAATATTGTAAATATAAACATACTTATCAATAACACACAAACTTCAGAAAACCAGACAACACTCAACATCAAATTGTATGGAATAATACAACGATACATGTAATTAATTTATGAAACAAACTTGAAAGTAATCATTAAAAGGAACAAAGAACAAAGTTTAATAGACATAAATCCAGTCCATTATTTTCTTAGTTTTAGTTTTGATTGTAAAATGTGCCCTTGTGAAAATGTGAATAATGATCTCACAAAGACAAAACTGACTGCATGGGCTTGTTTTTCATTCATAACATAAAACCCTATAAAAAAAAAAAAAAAAAAAGTTAAATCAGCTGGTAATCATTAGCAGATGTAGAAACCCCTCACCACAATGTTTTAGTGCAGCAACAAAGACCAAATAGGTTCAAGATGTGCAACACAATAAGGACACGATACATCAATCCTTAAATGTTCTGAGGAAATAGGGTTATGTTCAAGCTGAAGTCCCATTGAATTACTGAGGAAATATTCCAGTAGATGGTGTCAAACAACAGAAATCAGTTACTGCAGAAATAATAATAATAATAAAAAAAAGATATGTATTATTGATCTTTGAAAGAAATACAGTAGACTGCACCAAAATGAATGTCAACAGCATGACGTAAAACCATGAGACATTCACTTGTTTACAGCAAAGAATCATTAGAAACCATTAGAAACCATTAGGAACCCTTAGTAATCCCACAACTTCATCTGTTCTGTACAGTTCAATTAAAGGTGATGGGCATAAAATACCAGACCATTTGAACTGATGTACCAATGCAAACATTCTTGATCACAATAAGGAATACAACCAAAGTTTTATGTAACCAATGCACTGGAAGAAATCTAAATCTTTCCAAGTGTATTTTCTCATTTCTAGACAAAATATCTCATCACACTTTAAATAAAACATCATCACCTAAAGAATAACTTTTCAGTGAGATATAAGAGCTTATTTTTAGACAATAGATCTTGAAAATCTTATGTCAAGAAATCTTACCAAGATAATTTTCACTTGTGCCATTGGTAGATTTTTTTTTTTTTTTGCTTGAATTAAGCAAAAAAAAAAGAAGAAAAAAAAAGAAAGAAAGAAAGAAAGAAAGAATCGAATTAAGCAAAAAATCTGCCAATAGAACAAGTGAAAATTAAGATTTCGTGAAATAAGATTTTCAAGATCTATTGTATAAAAATAAGTTCTTATATCTCACTGAAACGTTACTCTTTAGATGATTATGTCTTATTTTAAGTGTGATGAGATATTTAGACTAGAAATGAGAAAAATGCACTTGGTAAGATTTTGATTTTTGCAGTGTGGATACCAAGCTCTGATTTTCAGTGGTGCCCTGAAACAAAACATAAAATTAATACCAAGTCCCACAGATGACTGCACCTATATTTGGCAGACAGTATAAATGTGTACATGTAACACATATAAATTAAAATCACATCACAAAACCACTGGTAGGCAACAACAAAAAAGTGAAAGAAAAACAAATACACATAGTAAAAACAAATAGCTTAAATCATTCTTAGATTATTTAGGTGTAAAAATGTATGTACACCAAGTGGAGAAGTTTTATATGACATTTCTTTTGGAGTCACTGTTGTTGCTGCTGTAGAAGAGCTGAAATAGCACTGAATAGGACCTGACATAGGAATATTAAAAAAACAAAACAAAAAAAAAACAAACAAACATTTTTACAGAAAATGGCTAGAGTCAAGTTATTTTCATTTCATGTCTTTAATCATTCCAATCTAAATTATTGCAAAGGAGGAAGATAAAGAAAACTTATAATACCTGCCCTTTTCTTAAAACATCTGCTTACACACGTTGTCATTACAGCTATTACAGTAAACCGTTTACATGATAGTCAATGAAAATAAACAAATCCAAAATCCATCAGTAAATTTATTTCATTACATGTTTTTATAAAGCTTCTCTATTCCCTCCTTATACAATCTCTTAAACTGAAAAATATTTGTACAGCTCTCCTCTTCCATTGCCAAAGAATTGTCTTTTTTTTTTCCTGTTTGAATTATTCACCATTCATTTACAAGTATGATGTTTGTCAGTTTAAGATGACTTTACAAGCCAAGAAAGTCACAGTTTGTGGTAAAACTGAAGCATCAGACTGTGAAAATACAATAATATGAAGACGACACACATGACAGTTGTGGTGATGTTGGAACTTTCTCTGTCCACAATCTGTTCAGAGCTGCTGAAGCTGTTGTAGATGTCTCTGCAGCTTCAGCGTCACCAGGCTGTGGTGATTTTCACTTCTTTAAATACTTTGCTAACATCAGTCTCGAAGGTTCAGGTAAAATGTAGTGAGGCAGGAGTTGTTTTGGTGTTGGTGACGTGTAGCACAGGAGCTAGAGATGCAGTCCATTGACCTGTTTAACACAAAACTAAATATTTCTTTGCTGCCTTTGCCACAAACCATGACTTTCTTGGTACGTATAATTGTATTTTGAACATTAGACAAACATCATATGTGTAAATGGGTGGCACATTTTAAACTTCTATTTGATTAAATGATTCATATTTCCATTGATTACTGTTTGTATTTTTTCTGAAGTTAGGTCCCATGAGGTGTAAGAGGAGGGATGATGACACAGTTTGAGTCACTGAAGAACTCTGTATTTTCACAAACTGACCAGAGTCCCCTCCACAGAAGGCAGTGTACAGAATGTTATCATGGAGCCTTAAAAGCCTTTAAAACTATCATTCTCTGTCTATTGGAATAAAGAAAAAGTGGAGTTTTGCCACCTTTGGTCACTGTTTTGTCATTTAGATAAGTTGTTGTTTTCGTTTTAGTTAATAGAATTGGGTGTGCACCCTTTTTTTTTTTTTTTGTTTTTTTTTTTTTTGTTACTTTAACAGGGCTGTAGTGAACATGTGACAAAGTAAACCAATGAGATGACTGATGTCTGACATGTGGCCTGGGAACTCCGATTCAGTATCAGGGCAGATGTGTTTGCAGTTTGAATACTGAAGAAATGCTGTCAGTCTGTAGAACAAAGCAGCAGAGGGTGCCACTGTAACATAAAGTACAAGCAGAAACTGCTGCAACGACAGTGAACTTCACAGAAGACTAACTTAGCTTCATTAAAGCCTCTGAGATCAACTGTTGAAGGTACACTATATAGACAAAAGTATTGGGACATATTGAATTCAGGTGTTTCTGTTCTAACAGGGGTCTGGGTTACAAAACAATAATGACATATAATGATAGTTTTATATTGTGATAAATATCATTGCATTGCATTGATTAGTTTTGTTTAAATTGTTATCTTTACCATCTACTTTCTTCACATCTCACTTTGAAGAAAAAATTTCCATTAAACTTTAAGGAAATATTGATGTTTATATCATCATTAATCATCATGAACTGGACATCTCACAGCTGTAGCTATGATGTGTCCCAATACTTTTGTCTTTATAGTTTCTAAACATTAATATTTCCTCAAAGTTTAATGGGAGATTTTTCTTCAGAGTGAGATGTGATGAAAATAGATGTTTAGTTGTGGTAGAAAATTATTATTTACAGTGAGAGCACGAAAAATACTTTAGAAATTTAAAGGTAGAACATTTAAAATGATAGTCATGAAGAAAAGAAAATCAATGTTTTACTTAATCTCTACATTACATTGCTTCTCTCAACATTGAGGCATTTTGGAAGCAAAGATAACAATTTAGACAAGAATAATCAAGCAATGCCAATGCAATGATATTCATCCACTATAAAACTATATTATGACATTTGTCATTATTGTTTTGTATCCCAGACCCTGTAGAAAAGAAACACCTGAATCAAAGTGTCCACATACTTTGTCCATGTAGTGTACGTGGCTGTGGCTTTAGTTTTTCCCTCTTTGCTCCAGGAGAGAATATTTATGGTATTTCCCCACGCATTTCTAAGAATCCTCACACCACCAACATTTTTCCCATGGTGTTCCCATGCTTGTGTCCCAGGCGAGGTGAGGTCTGTGAGGGACACGTACCCTCACGTCGCCCCTCTCCCAGTGCCAGCACTAGTGGCTCTAATCCGCCATGGCGTACCTGGCAGATCGCTCTGGCGACACCGGCTCACAGCGCTGCTGGCGTTGTTGCAGCCTGGCCCGGCCCCACACACCAGCATCCCCTCTAATCCCTCCACGCCTGCCTGCCCACAGGACCCAGGAGCCCCAGGGGAAGTAGGGCACGGAGGTGAGGCCCAGTAAGTCACAAAAGTCATCCTGACAGAGATACTAGAAGTAACTTTAATAGACCACATATATGTAAGAAACTCAAAAACACTTCTACTGGTTGGTTTGATATCTTTGGTTGCATTAGTTTTTCATTGTTTTATTGCTGTTCTTTGGAACTCTTCTGTTTTTTTCCCGTTTGTTTTATTGTTTTTCCCTCTCCTTTTTTTCTTTTTTTTTCTTCAAATTCATCTAGAATCACAAGAAACCACAGAGAATTTTAATGGTCACTGTGCCTCCTCCTCTTCCTCTTCCTCCTCCTCCTCCTTCCCTTCTTCCTCCTTCCTCTGTTCATTATCAATTATCCTCCAGGGTCAGAGGTCGCGGAGTGGAGAGGGGACTGGGAGTCTGAATGGAGAGCCTGGGGTAAGTCTCCACTAGTTAGGGATTAAGTTGCTGCTATGTGGGGAAAGGTGGAGGCATCGCAGAGTCACACATGCAGACACTCATCGATGAAGATATTTGGGAAATTCAGATGCAATCATAATTCGCTCCAGTACAAAGTATAAGCTATAACAGTCTGTGTCTGAGGCAGAGCTCATACATATGTCACGGGTCAATGTGAACCTAAACGTTGATGGTTTCTGACATGTGATTGGGAAAAACAGCAAGCCATCACACTGAGTCTATAATATAAAACCTGCTGTGGAAATAACAAAGGGTGTGATCTAATTACACTAATGCAATATACTATTCATAGTCATGTTTTCATGTATAATCAACTAAAATAAGAATTATTCAGTTAGAAAGAGCTATTAATACATAGAGCCTGTTTACATGCACACCAATACTCTGATCCTTATCTGATTTCTGGAGTTGTCAGATTATTTATGTGATCATGTGAACAGGATACTCTGATACGTTTTGATCAGATAACAACAGTAATCTGATGTGAGAAATACAAATAACACACCTGGATTTCTCCCCAATATTCCAATGTCTTCCTGCAAGTACTGTATAAAGGTTAACCTGATTTATTTCATTCTTTTACGTCTTTTACGTAAAATTGTCTGGTCATCCAACAAAACCTTGGGCACCATCTTGGCACACACCTTTCGCATCCCCAGCTCCTCCTTTAAGATGGTATGCAATGACTCCCTGTTCAGGCTGAGCTGTTCTGCCATCATCCTCACTGTCAATCTGCGGTCACTTCGCACCAGCTTCTTTACTCTCTCACTGTTCTCATCTGTCTTCGTCATGGAAGGCCGTCCTGACTTGGGGTCATCGTCCACCTCCTCGCGGCCTCTCTTGAAGCATTTGTGCCCCTCAAAGACTTGCGGTTGCGACATTGCATCTTCTCCGTAAGCCTCACGGAGAAGTTTTAGACACTCTGTTGGGCTCCTCCCCAACTTAACAAGGAATCTCAAATTAATTCTTCGCTCCATGTTTGTTACCACTGTGCTATACAAAGTTGCGTGACAAGGCCCAACAGCACTATGTTACACAAAAGCCTGAAACAGAAGAAAGTGAACAATATTACAGCAAACTATTGGCGAGAAGTTGCAAAACACAGTGAAATAACCGGTTAGCCAATAGGCATTGAGTTATGAGCATGGCTGCCACGGTCTCGTTTCTTTTTTATCACACCTCATATAACACCAGCCAACAAGGGCAGACCTTTCTGTGTGGAGTTTGCGTGGTATCCTCTCCAGTATTTCGGCTCTATCTCACCATTCCCATGCATGTAATAAGTTAGCTGGTTTATCTAAATTTCCCTGAGGTGTGAATGTGAGTGATTGGTTGTTCATCTCTTTATATGTCAGCCCTGCGATGAACTGGCGACATGTCCAGGATGTACCCTGCCTTCACCTAATGGTAACTGGGACAGGCTCCAGCACCCCCCGCCCCTCTCAGGAGATTCAGAAGATGAATGACTTGTCATAGTGTATATAGAAAGTTTGTCCGACAAAGTAATAAAACGTTTCTTTTCTTATTATTTAACAGACCTCTCTGACTTGAGTTTTCACAGGTCTAGGTGCTCATTTTGGATGCCACAATTTGATTAATTTGACTGAATCTGGGTCAAACTTGTGGATCCAAGTTTCATCCTCAGTGACACAGCACTCACCTGAGAACTTTTTGACTCTCCCTTGTATATGTATATGACTGACTATATACATATATAGTTAGTGTGTGTGTGTGTGTGTGTGTGTCTTGCGCCTTGGTGAGGGCCATATACGTTATATCATTTCCCTGCCCAAGGAATCAATGAAATTCTACCTATAACTAGAAAAGCACTCAGAGAGCGCAGACCTCCGCCAAGGCAGATCAGTCCCCCCCCCCCAATCACCACTAAAATTTTATCATTTTCTGTTCCTTGTGCCAGTATCAACATTTCCTGAAAACTTCATCAAAATTTGTCGATAACTTTTTAAGTTATCTTGCTAACAGACAAACAAACAAACAGACAAACCCAGATGAAAACATAACTTCTGTCGTTCCTTGGCGGAGGTAATAATTGTACATTGTAAGAAAATAGCTCATTATAAGAAAAGATTGATATTTTAAGATTAATATTAGCTTGTTGCAATGATGCCAAGTGCACAGTTTACCTGCATAGAGTGAGCTGAGGTTGGTACTGTTTAGTGTGCAGGTCTCACCAGGTCCACATTGCTGACTGAGTAACTCTTGCGAGGACGTTGCCCTCCTTCCTGACCCTCTATGCAGCGGCAGCTTGCTTTACAGTTGGTCCAGGAATCAGACACAGAGACCACAAATCATTATTGCTTCTTCACAAATATGAACCACTAACATTGTGTTTCTCCAAAGGCCTCACAACCGCCAAGATAAAAGCTGCAACCATTGTCTTTGGTTAGTTACCGTGACATCTCATCTCCTCCATCTCCATCCCAGTCCTTAAAATTCCAAATTCCTTCGTACGGAGTCGGGGCGTTGGGTTTTAAAGAATGTTGTTTAATGAAGCCAAGCCGGCTCCACTAATTAGTCAAGCCCAGTAATGACCGGAATCCCCCTTTAAACAAAGCAGCCAAATACCTGATGGCTACCAATCATCTTCTCTTCTTCATGGGAAAAAATGCGCACAATTTATTTTGCTGACTGTTGAATTCCCAATTAGGAGGGACAGTAGAGGGGAGATCACTCTATAGCAGACTGACTGTAGGTGAATTACAGGTCAGACTATAATTCACTACAGGAATTCTTTCATTTTGATCCTCAGGTTAGTCTATATATTATGACAAAAAAGGCTGTAAGTGCAAGTAATGGTCAGTCTACTGTAAACATTTGTCACAAGGATAACACATTTTCCTTAAAAACTGGCAAATGTCTCTGGAATTATTTTGTTTCCTTTACTTTAGCTGCCAATAAAGTCAAAAAATCTAAAGGCAGCATCATTATATTTACTTAACCCATAAAAGTAGATGCTTAATACCTGTTGATCCACTAATTCTATCAATACATGTAAATAATTGGTGTAAAATAAAGTTTGTCATCTTTTAATGGTCATCAGATATGACCCGTTTGGATGCTCAAAGGCTCTGTAGTTACCATGGAAACACCGTCATCTTCTACAACACTGATTCACCAGTAAAATCCATGGAGTTAGATCAATGGCAGTGGATGGAGACACAGCTAATGACAGATTTTGCTGAAAAAGTCACTTTCTTCAGTTTTCTCTGTTTCTGATATAATAACCCTCAACTTTAACCTGAGCTTTAATCAACATCTACATGATCAGTGAATTAACTATAGGAAAATACCTGTTTTTACTGAAAAAACACAAAATATAGAGGAGACTATTGCAATAAATGCTGGTAAATCACATAAGAAAGGTTAAACAGAGAGAAAAAAATTCATTTGGGAACTGACACAAAAGTAGTACTGGGTCTTTATCGTTAAAAATGACCATATTGTGCTAAATGTGATTTTTCTTTTTCTCCATCTGTATCTAAGGAGTTATGTCAGCAAATAAAAAAAGCATGAAATCCCTAACTTTATAGATAAATAAAGCCAAAAAGGCTGATGTGACCATGGTGAAATAAATACAGTTGTTATGAACAGTTATTGAATACTGCTTTGCATTTCTTTCACCATATTTATTTTCACAAAGAGAAAACTTATGGCAGATTTATTTCTTTCAGTGGTTTTTATTTCAAAACATCCTTTGTCAAAATATTGCCTTTTATTTCACAATAGACTCCACAATTTTTATTTCATGGTCAACTTTTCACTGTGCAGCTTTTATCTGTCAAACAAGTTAAGCAGCAGCAGCAGCAGCACAGTGCCATTTATTTAATTGTTTTTATTTATTTATTTTATTTCAGACCTAAGCAACAGGGTGTTGAATATCTGTCTGCAAGGAAATACTTGTCAATAATTATTTTCATATTAATCTGCATGGATTCACTCTCATTGTCTGGGCCTCAGTGTATTAATGGTAGTTCTGTAAATTACTACTGTGTTAATAAGGTTTCTGAGATGCTCGCCTCTTGCCATCCTCACATTTCCTTGACTTCTGTTGAATGTGGAGTCAGTTTCCCAATAAAGCCATTTCAGCTTATTAGAGATAACAGTATGCACGCTGGCATTCTACCTGCCCTCTCACTCTGCCTGTAGACTTTATATATAACAGATTTTAACCCAAAATGACCCAAACATCCCCCACTGACCAAAGCATCTACTGATCTAAAATGTTAAATACCTGTTGATCCAATAATTCTATCAAATCATGTCAAAAATAGAGGTAAAATGCATTTTGTCATCTTTTCATGGTCATCAGATATGACCCATCTGAACATTCACAGGCTCCATAGTGAACATGAAAAAAGGTAAATGACACGCACATCCAAAATTAGAGGTGTGCAGGATCCTTTTGGGAGCTCACAGGTTGTGCAGACCTTCCTTTATTTTTCCATAGTGAACATGTAAACATCAACATCTACCGTCATCTTCTACAAAATTGATTCACCAGTAAACCAGTGGAGTTGGATCAATGACAGTAGGTGGAGACACTTGTTTTTGTGATCAGTTATTGAAATCTTTGTTGAAAAGTCACTTTTTCTTTAGTTTTCTCTGTTTTTTTAGTACAACAACCCTCATCTTTAATCTGAGTTTTTATGACCATCTATGTAATGAGTGAACTGAATATTGGAAAATACCTGATTTTCAATGAAAAATGCAAAATCCAGAGGATAATGTTGTAAGAAATTGTGATAAATCACTTTAAAAAAAATCATTTAGAAACTGCCACAAAAGTAGCACTGGATCTGTAAGGGTTAAAAAGCTTTTCCAGGCCTTCAGAAGTTGAAACACATATAAAACATGCATCATAATAATCCTACTATATAATGCACATTCTGTGTCCATCCGCCCGGCGTCCCATCGATGTCCGATCAATTTTGCAGCACAGGAGGGCATTTGTACGGGTTTTCCTCAGCCTTCACAGGCCCGCCAAACTCGTCAAATGAATAGAAACATTACCTGACTATCTACAAGGCACACTTTTATGTCTGTATTCAAATGTTGTGAGGTATGCTGGGCGATTTTAACAGGGTCCCATCTCACCAAAGACCGGCTCCCAGCTCACCTTGGACTGGGTCGGAGCTCACCACAAACAGGGTCCCTGCTCACCTTGGACCGGGTCCAAGCTCACCACAGACCGGGTCCCAGCTCACCTCGGACCGCATTCCAGCTCACCTCGGACCGGGTCCCTGCTCACCTCGGACCAAGTCCGACCTTACTACAGACCTTCACACGCCTGATCACCACCAAACTCCCCAAATGAATACAAACATTACCTGACTATTTATTATGCACAATTTAATGTCCATATTCAAATGTTGTGAGGTATGCTGGGCGCTTTTAGCCTCGCATGCTATCGTACAATGGCACCACAGGTACAATGCACCACGGGTACAATGCACCACGGGTACAAATGCACCATGGGTACAATGGCACCACGGGTACAATGCACCACGGGTACAATGCCGTATTTTTTTAATCATATAAAAGGCTGACATCTGATCTTTTTTTTTTTTTTTTTTGCAGGTTTGGGCTTTTTGTCATCAGTGTTACAGACAGTTTGCCTTTTATTAGTGATGTCCATGGCTTATGTATGGAAATACCGGGGGAAGTTGAAAACAATGCAATACCAAAACATGGGGTTGTGTAATGGCAAAGTAAAAAACATTCCAAATAAAGCATAGACTTATTGATTTTCTTTAGGCAGGTCTTTCTTATGAGCAAAAATGGCAGTTTTTTAGTTCCCCAGGGCCTCATTTCTAGGTTAAATAGTGAACACACCCGTTAGCGCACCCTTCATTGCAAATAGCGAGCTAACAATGGGTCTGCGAATGCAAAGGCTTAGTAAACGCAAAATCTGTTTCTGAGCTCGTTGCATTCACTAAACCATCATTAGCTCACTATTTGCAACTATATGTGAGTGAATGAATGTGAACACCTCCGCTCCCGCTGTTTCAGTTCATGTGTCAGCATTATGGTTAGAATGACGAATTATTATCGGCTATTTACACACATATATCGTGTGTCTGGCTGAACGTCTGAGGATGACCCGAGTTATTCTGCACTGGTGACTTTATTAAATGGTTACTGTTGGCTGTAACCACAACAAACAGCTGGACAAACAGACTGAATAGAAAAACTGAACTCTGCTCTGTTCCCTCATCCACTCACTCATACCTCATTACCACACACACACACACACACACACACACACACGCACGCACGCACGCACACACACACACACATACACACACACACACACACACACTCCGGTTCACTGGCTCCGCCCCCATACCGCTCTCATTCATTCATCTCTCAAAGCCACACCCACTCTGTCCTCTGCTGCACTATGTCCTGAAGTAATCTATAGCAATCCATAAATCGATGCAGGGAATAAAATTCAGTGAGCGGATCAATCCTCACACAGTAAATTCGTTTTTGTCGGGGCAAAATGTCCAGGGGGAAAATATGATATCATCAAAGATACTGTCAAATTTCTGTTAAAAATCTTCTTTTTCAAATGTAAGTAACATTTCAAAGGAAATACATGACAGAATTGAAGTGAATTGAAGCTACCAGAATATATCCTCATTCTAACCCTAACCTCCAAGGTCTGTGTTATAGTCCATGGGCCAGGCCAGGTAGTGGTACCACCAAAGGGGGCAATACCTTTGTGGTGCCATTTTGTTAGTAGGACATATATATGTGTATTAAACCATGATAGCCTTTCCAAATGAGTAGCTTAGTCATGATTATATCATTTGCGAGTCTTCATCTTCTTCTCCAGAGTGGATCAGGCATTTAAGGTGCTTGGCTGCTGTGCCACTCATCCCTGAGTCCATTTTCAGTTAGGCCTTAGCATCCAGACCTGCAAAGACACCAAAATACCTTATGTGTTACTTTCTTGTCTGTTTGCATTGGGATTGGCACTATAACATGTGCTCTTATGTATGAAATTAAATGGTACGTTCGTTTTCTGCTCCATAGTTGTGTCATTATTAAACTGCTGTCTTTGTTGTGATCACTCCAGAACTCCAGAACTTTCATTTGCTTTCATTTGCTCTGTATGAAAAGAGAATTTATCATCACTTCACTTATTTCAATCTTAACTATGTCTTGACTAAGTCTTAAAAAATAAACATCGATATTTACTTGCCTCGGATGCAGTGCTCAAATGGAATTAAAACACATATACTATTTTCTGAAAGAAACAATCAATTGTAACATCTTCCGATAAAATCTGCAAAGTAGAAGCATAATGTAATGTCACAACCTTATCTTGGACCAATTCCACTAGCATTTTTACAGGAAAAGGTGGAATAATTCATAAATACCACCATGCGCCATTAAGTGTAATGATACATTTTTTGGAAAAAAAGAGGTTCCATATAATCATGACCAAGCTACTCATTTGGAAAGGCTATCATGGTTTAATACACATATATATGTCCTACTAACAAAATGGCACCACAAAGGTTTTGCCCCCTTTGGTGGTACCACTACCTGGCCTGGCCCATGGACTATAACAGTGGGTTTATTCAATGGCTGATACAGGGGTTGGACAAAATAATGGAAACACCTTAAAAAATCAACAAAATATAATTTAATATGGTGTAGGTCCGCCTTTTGCGGCAATTACAGCCTCAATTCTCCGAGGTATTGATTCATACAACTTGTGAATTGTTTCCAAAGGAATTTTAAGCCATTCTTCAGTTAGAATACCCTCCAACTCTTTTAGAGACGATGGCGGTGGAAATCGACGTCTTACTTGAATCTCTAAAACTGACCATAAATGCTCAATAATGTTGAGGTCTGGGGACTGTGCCGGCCATACGAGATGCTCAACTTCATTAGAATGTTCCTCATGCCATTCTTTAACAATTCTAGCTGTATGGATTGGGGCATTATCATCTTGAGGTGAAGGTGTTTCCATTATTTTGTCCAACCCGTGTAGGTATGACTAAGCTACTACTCTGGAATGGCTATCATAGCAAAATATTATCTATAGATATAGGCCATTTCAAAATGCATCACTAGAATTTGCACCCTTGGGTGGTACCAATATCCCAAATATCTGGTCTTGGCCCATGAACTATTAAAATCAGCCCTGGAAAACGGAAATGGGCGAGCGCAGACCTGTAACTAACTAGCCCAGAAATGGGATAATGCATATTGTGTTGGGGTTAAGGAACTAGTGATTGATTGCAGAAATGAGCCCCTGGTTCATAGCAGTGCAATGCTTAATTCAAGCGGTTTAGTTAAATATTACATTAATCATTTAAGAATTACAACCATTTTTAAATGTTGTCCCAGGGGTGTTCAAATCCAGTCCTACAGGCCTGTATCCTGTACGTTTTAGACATTACCCTCTTCCAGCACACCTGGTTCAGTTAATGAACAGATCATCATCAATCTGCCGAAACCTGATCATGTTGTAATGGCTTCCAGGTGTGTTGGAAGAGGGATATATCTAAAACATGCAGGATAGGACTGGACTGAATACCCCTACACACATACTTATGGACCTGTCTATATATATCTTTGATCCTCATTGAGATTAAAAATATTTTTAATCTCAATGAGTGACCTGACCAAGAGAACAGTTTAGACATATTTACAACAAATCAAAACACTACAAATAAACCTAATACACTGACTACACTCAGTAAGGACATCCTCACTTCAGAGGATCCAAACCACTTTAAAAGGACAATAACTCTTGGTCCACACTCCAGCACAGTAGGTGACAAGAAAATACCTCTATGAAACCTGCAATAAAATGTAAAAAGAGAAGTTATACTGTAGAAACTGATGTAACATCTGGAGGTGACCTATTCCCAGAGATACTGTGGACATATTGTCTGGATTATTTCACATAGTTGTTTTTTTGTATGCCATGATTTATTTCACTTTTTACTTCATTATCGGCACTTGGGTGTTCCACTTTTCCAGATGGTTCAGATACTGATTTTCATCACATGTTGGTGGAAAATGTCTTTGATGAGTGAGTCCACATTCCACAGCGACTCATATACAAATGATGACACAGCAGTGTGACACTCTGAGCAGGAAACCTTCCAGCAGGGATGTCACAGCATCATCATCACAGCATGAGGCCAGATGACTTATGTGAAAGACAGGCTGTCTTGGTGGAGTTTAAGAAATGCATTCTACCAGCCAATAGGATATTTCTGACAAAGGATACTCAGGTATTCACACTATTTTACATTGTCTGTATAAAGTAAACTAAGTGTAAGATTAATGTCCAGTACACACAACAACGAAATTATGTCAATCTGCAAAAGTTTAATATCGTTTCGGCCTTTCATCCACATGACACCAGCGTTGTCGGTGCCCTGAAATGGTATTTTTGGGGAACGGGTCCCAGAAAGGAAAAATCTCGCAATTCTGCCCTCACGTTGTTGTATGGATTGGCAAAACACCACTTTTTGGAAACGATCATGCCATAGTACAGTGTTTTTCAACCTTGGGGTCGAGACTCCATGTGGGGTTGCCTGGAATTCAAATGGGGTCCCCTGAAATTTCTAGTAATTGATAAACATTAAAAATAAACCTACTAATAACAAATATATGGTGAGTTGACAGAGATAATCACAATACATTAAAGACATGACAAACTGTGAAGCTGAAACTGAAGCACCATGGTACTGTTTATCTTTCAAATGTTCATTGTGGTCAGTTTCAGATGCTGCAGCTCTTTCATAATTCATAGTTTGAGTTATTGTTTGTTCAATATTAATTGTCAGCCTTGCAAGCTGGACTGACTGTACATATCCTGACCAAGGAAAACAAAATTCTCATTTTGTACAGTAATCTACACCTGGCTTTTCTGCCTCTGTCCATAATAATATACATTATATAGCCTAAATGTCATCTAAAATTAACGTTTATTTGCAACATAGTATAGCAAACTATTACATGTTCAAAACCAAATTAATTTTAGCAAAAAAATGTCTCTGTTTTGAATGTCTGGGGTCACCAGAAATTTGTGATGTTAAAATGGGGTCACGAGCCTAAAAAGGTTGGGAACCACTGTCACAGTACCACTTGACCAGAAGAAGAATACTCCAGACGTTGAGGAAGGACCTCATGCACATGCTCACTGCATTATGTTGTGGCTCTGTCTGTGTTTGTGTACAGCGCCACATATAGGTGTGGCATATGTATTACACCCTTTTAACCCAGTTTTCCCATTCTCCACTTTGATGCAGATATTTCTTGAAACGATAAATGTATGGACACAAAACTTTTAGAATCTACAAAAATAAAATACCATGAGCATTGTCATCTGGATGTAGCCTTAGTCCAACATACAGACTGATTGTGTGTTTTTTGGACAAAGCAGAAAGTGTAGACCAGTGTTGTACAAAGCACTGGAAAGTCACATCTGAGTAGAAGTACAAGTACCCTACCAAAAAATGACTTTGGTAGAAATTCAAGTCACCAACTGAACTGTTACTCAAGTTAAAGTCTTTAAGTATCTAGTATTTACAGTACTTAAGTATATCAAGTAATCAAATAAATCTATGCAGGTATTGAAAGTAAAAGAACAAGTAAATGTTAAAAACAACCAAAGGCAGTCTGAATTTTTAATACTACACTGTTGCTCACATCAAAACAACAGCAACACTACAGTGAGACAGGATGATAACAGGTTGAGTGTGGACCGTGTGCACTCGTGCATTGCATGATTAGGCCTAATGACAAATCAGCTTCCTGACTTTGTTGCAGTCACCGATAATCTCTACGATGGCCAACAGGTGTAAACGTGCTTCATATACAGAAATGACTTGCATATTAAAGGAACACACTGCATACAAGAAAACAAATGCTAGAGGAAAGTGCTGCAAATACACAAATGTGCAGCAAAAACAGAAAAGTGCTGCAAATACGGAAACGTGCTCGAAGAAAAGAGTGCTGCAGAAAGTAAAACAAATGCAAGAAGAAAACACTGCATATCCACTCACACACAACGGAAGTGCTCCAGGCCTCTAGGGGCAGCACTGAGTTTTCACCCAGTCTAATATGGTTGAATATGAAATGGGACTAATTAATGAGTGGAAATACCAAATATTAAGTTAGAAAGTAGAAAACTGAGGTCAGGAATGGCCATCGAGTGTGTCAGATTAAGAGATACAATGACAACATACTCTCAGTTCTGGATTATCTTTAATTAATACCAAGAAATATATGCAACATATGTAATAAAACTGGTCAAAAACAGTTTTAACCTATGACTAAAGATGACTCGTATTTAGTCATTTGTGGATTATATAATAGCAGTTTCAACACAGTCATAACACAAATTGACTCTCAGCATAAATGTGATTTACTTAGTAAGTCTTTCATATTTAGAAATCGATTATAATTGAAAAAAACTGCATCAATAAACAAAAATAGTGTTTGGCTGTGACTGTAGGAAAAAAAGGAAATGGATTAAAAAAATCATTTTAAAGTCATTGCTCAATTGGCTTTGATCTGATGTTGCTTTTCTTAAATAAATTATGTTAAAATGCTGATGTAAAGAAAAAATATATCGCATGTCACTCATTTCTTGTGATTTATCTATATCAGTTTAAAAAATCTTGTGAAAAATGAGGTAAAGTGGAAATAAAACTGTGATAAACAAAAAAACTTAAAACACTAATAAACCTACTTAAAAAAAAGAGTAAATCTAAATCCATGTTAACTATAGCTTTACATCTGAAATTTAAAAATAGGCTACATTTTTATTAAACATTTTGTTAAATATTTAACTGGTGTAAATTGACTTTTCTCATTAGATTCATTTGATATTAAATATTGAGGCTGCATGAACTGCATCTGACTAATCCATAAAAAGGTTCATCTATATCACAGGTGTCAAACATACGGCCTGCGGGCCAAAACCGGCCCAGCAAAGGGTCCAATCCGGCCCGTGGGATGAATGTGTGAAATGGAAAAATCATACTGAAGATATTAACAATCAAGAATGTCAAAGTCATTTTAGTTCAGGTTCCACTTTCAGCCCATTTTGATCTAAAATAGATCAGACCAGTGAAATACTATAATTACCTACAAATAATGACAATTCCAAATTTTACTCTTTGTTTTAGTACAAAAAAAGTGAAATTACATGAAAATGTTTACATTTAGAAACTATCCTTTCGCATAAAATGTGAATAATCTGAACAAATATGAACAACCTGAAATGTCTTAAGAGAAGTCAGTGCAATTTTACCAATATTCTGCCTGTTACTAAATGTTTTGTGTATTTGTAGATCCACTGTGATCTGTAAGATGTAATTTAAATGTGTAAATAATGAACTGTTAAATAATAATAATATTGTTAAAATTGCACTTACATTTCTTAAGACATTTCAGGTTGGTCATGTTATTCACATGTAAAGATTATTATGATATAATTTTACTTTTTTCCCCACTGTTACTATGTTACTGGTCCGGCCCACTTCAGGTCATATTGGGCTGAATGTGGCCCCTGAACTAAAATGAGTTCGACACCCCTGATCTATATTTTAGGGCTTTAATCCACTCATTAATGTGTTTTTATGTGTGTGTTGGATGGACCTGTATATGACATTATATACAAGGTGAGAACTGCGCATGCGGGGATCAACTACTACGAAAAAGTATGAACAGTAACAAATCATGAGTCAAAGTGGATAATTCTTAAGTTCTTTGTCCTCATTGTCCAACTAGTATCTGGTGTAAAGTTTGTCGCAGACAGTGAACGTGGATCCGTGCGTCCACGCGCCATGGCGCACTGGGATGTGCGCAGCCGTGAGCGAAATAGGGGAGTGTTGTTTTTTTTTTTTTTCTCCCATGCCCAGTTTGGGATTTGTTAGTCGGTGACATGCCTCCCTCCGCCTGGCTCCTTATAGCCCCGAGGAGGCAGGAATCCCGGACGAGTGGTACGGACATCGCCGACCGAGATCGCGAACACGGAGCGCAGCGTTCCCCTTTAAACACGGTCTTATGACTTACAGGCAGCCTCAGTGAGAACGGACCGGAGACCGGAGGAAGAGGAGGAGGAGAGGAGAGGAGGAGGAGGAGGACCGGCACTCACACAGAGACAGGCAGCCCGGAGACGGTGGCGCACAGCCCGGGGGGCACAGACACTGGACAGCCTGGATGGTTGGCGCAGGTCCGACACAAACAGCAGGACTTGAACGCATCCGTGTCACCTGTGTGCAGGTAGGACCTCAACACAACACATTACACATCACCACATATCATCACACATCAACACAACACAGATACAACCTAACATGACTAAAGTTAAAAAAAAAAAAAAAAAAAAAAATTGTAAACAGTCAAAACATTGAAAATTTATTGACATTGTTGCAATGATTAAAAAAAACAAAAACAAAAACAAAAAACAAAACTCTTTTCAGCCTCTAAATACTGTGAGTAACATTAAAGGTCCAGTGTATAAGATTAAGTATGATTCAGGAGGATTTATCCACAGAAAAAATTGAATATTATATTATATAGAGGGAGGGGTTTCCACGTCCACCATGATGTGCCTCCATGTTTCTACTGCAACACAACAGACTGTTCATCTTATTCTTTTTTGAACATTATAGGAAGCATTCAGCATTATGGCCCATTACTGTCACCTACTATGAAGAGCTACTGTCTTTTCATCTTAAAAGCTCAGAACAGACAAAATAAATACTGCTTCTAAGTAGGGACTGATATATTTTTGTTGTGGCCATCATAGTGGAGGGTGAGGAGGTTATTCATTTGGTTACAATCTGTAATTTCACCTCTAGATTTCACTAAAATCTGACACACTGAACCTTTAAACAAAACAAAACTCTGACATTTATAAGGGTTTTAACCTAAAATAATATTATAATAATGACTGTGATATAAATCATATTCCTCTGTGGCGTATGGTTCTATATGAAATTATATTATAATAATGAAAATAAAGAAACTCAAGATATTGTAAATCGTAAAATATTTTGACCCATTTTGCTCCAAATGTGTACAATACAATACAATCAGTCCAGTTCTATGTTCAAGCCTTAACTACATACTAATGTTGTGATTTTGTCATGTTAGATTTGGTTCCTGTGGGCCCCCTGTTGCACCCTGTGGACATTGTCCCCTCCTGCAGTGTTGAGGACATGTGTCGCCTGTCAGTGGCTTCACTCTTCATCTGCTTCTGTTTGCTGGAGAGAAGCCACTGCAACGGCAGCCTCCAAGACAGCATGGGAGAGCTGCACAGCAGATTCGCCGTCAGCCTGTACCAGACGCTCACTGAGATGGAGAACAACTCCAACCTCATCATGTCACCGGTGAGCGTGTCCTTGTCCCTGGGGCTGCTGCAGCTCGGCGCCAGGGGCAACACGTTGGCCCAGCTGGAGGAAACACTCGGATACAACGTCAACGGTAGGACTCTAGAGCTTGTTTTCAAGTGCTGGCTCCCCGTGCTGTGAGAGTGGGGTCGGGGTGGTTGCTGGTGGTGCTCGGTGCCGTTGGTACCAGGAGGTGTGGAGCGGTGCTGCTGCTGCTGCTGGACCTTCAGAGCACAGTGGTGTCTGGAGCCGTAATACCTGCCTCCACACCAACTTTAATCTCATTAACCACTCCTGCAGCTCGGCCTCGGGGGTTGAGAGGTCACACTGGTTAATGACAAACAAAATGAGAGCTGGAGCTACTTGCTTTCACAACCAAGATGTGACCTCACATGTCAGTCAGGCATGGAAATAGACTGAACAGAATACCTTGGCTGTGATCAACTCTAAATTTAAGATCACTTTAATTTAATAGATTAATCTGATTAGTTATTAGATCAGTGAAATAAAAGAAAGGCAGCAAATGACTTGAAAGAGTGAACATAAGAATGTAAGGTAGGCGATATGAATAAAAAAATCATATATATGTTGATGTAGTTTGACTGAATGGCATGATGAATGTATGATGTATGTATGTTTGTATGTATGATATTCATGTAAACATTTGTCCGTAAAAGGTGTATGATAGAAGAATTACACGTACACATGCTAATGTGCTTATATGATATTATGAGTTGATTTATGTTGGTAGTTGTTGGTCATTGACCTTAGCTACTTCTTAGATAACAATAGTCATAGTTGTTTTAATCCATAATAACACTTTGTACATGGATTCTACAGTTTAATGCCTCTTCTTTTTGCTCTATGGCAGCAGTGGTTTGCAACATGAGATAGTGTGAGCTTTAATACAGTCAACATACATGCAGCTGTCAGCACAGCCGTCACATAATAGCACAAACATGTTAGTTTTACATAGTGAACCTTTACATTTTAAAGGTGTTGTTGTGAAATTGTAAGTCAAAAACATACAAGATGTAGTTAAACCATTGACTTTACAACAACAGCTAAACACACACACAAACTCCTGCTCCTGTAAAAGACTAAACCCTTTAGGGCTGACAGACTTGTAACTGGTTGTAGATACACTCAATAGGCTTTATTTATAACTGCATTAGTGTTACAAATAACTCAATACAATGCATACAAAATGCCATATTTGAAGGTGCCCAGCCACACAAAACTGTTTTTACTTGTATTTTTTAAAAATATGTTAGGTCCATTGATGTTTGTGTTATGTAGTGAATTTGAAAATGAACCTCTACCTCCTCTGTCTGCTATTGCCACTGAAAAGAAATAAGCAGAGAAATCAGGCCAATTATTAAAGCTGGTCAGTGTGACGTGTTAATGCCTGAGATCATTACCATTCATGAGCTCACCCAGGTGAGACCACGCCCACAGAATTTGTTTGGCTAAGTGACAGTTTTCGTATACAGCAAACTGGGGCACTGTAAAGGGGGGGTAAACATGAGAAATCCATGGGGCCCGGCATTCCCGGGGGGCCCATAGAGCAGTGGAAGGGGTCCAGTGGATATGGAATAGAAGTTGAGAAAATTCCATTTTAAGGTCCACTGTATAAGAGAGGCATAGAAGCTGGGAGTTGGACATTCAAAGCATGTTAAATTTGACTTTGCTTTTTCAGCAGTTACTCTACTTGTTGGGCAGGGTAAAGGATGCTGAAAAGCCAGGCTCTCATTGGCTAGCTGTTAGCCAATCACAGTCAAGCTGATTAGCATGTTGAATATTCATGAAAACTGGTGCAAATTGAGCTGAGTCTTCCAGCAGGCTTTCTATATCACATTAGATTGGATGGAAACTTGGTTACTGTAATGGAAATATTACTTATATCCATATATATTCATATATATTCATGTATTTCATATATCATATGGGTTTCTAACTTTATTTCAGATAGTGTGACTTGTTCTGTGTTGTGTCCAGAGTAGAAGGCCAGGCCAACACCTGAGTAGAATAGAGACAATTTCTCACAGGGGTATTATCTCTAAGTTCCTGACACTAGCCAAAACACTTTCTACATATCATAATTTTCTCATGGGAGACAGAAGACTACAGGGTGATTTGTATTTTTGGGTTCAGACCGTCTGATTCTTTGTCTGAGTGATATCTCTTTCTATGGAGCTCCAAATAAAGTGATTTCTTTGACACTGAACGTTTGATCTTATCCTTCATTATTATAGACGAATTAGTAGAGTAATATTTTTTCCATAACATTACCAAGGCATTTTTTCCATGGTAGAACTTCAGACATTACCATAAAAGTAATGAAGTATGTGTTTCAGGACACTTTTAATATTTTGGTATGTGGTTCAGCTCCTGGGGTTGGACGTAACTGTTTTCTAATCTCAGAAGCACACAGAAATATCTTCATTCTGGATATCATTTTAATCCACAAAGACCCAAACAGCTGCAAGTGACAAAACCATGTACTGATCTAAAATGTTTAATACCTGTTGAGTCACTAATCCTATCCAAACATGTAAATAATTGGTGTAAAATGCAGTTTGTCATCTTTTCACGGTCATCAGATATGACCCATTTGGTTGTTCAGGGGCTCCACAGTTACCGTGGAAACACCATCATCTTCTACAACATTGATTCACCAGTAAAACCCATGAAGCTAGATCAATGACAGTGGATGGAGACACTTGTTTTATGTTCAGTTAATGATATATTTGCTGAAAAAGTTATTTTTTCTTCAGTTTTCTTGTTTTGATATAATAACCTTTGAATTTACTCTGAGTTTTCATGAACATCTAAATTAAATATAGGAAATTAAATATACGAAAATACATGATTTACAGTGAAAAAAGCCAAATACAGAGGATAATATTACACTAAATGCTGGTAAATTACTTAAGAAAGGATAAATAGAGAGAAAAATTCATTTGGAACTGACACAAAATTAGCATCGGGTCTTCATGGGTTAAATAATTAAAATTTCTAAGCTCCAAAACACAAAATACCCTTTATACTAAATCTTCGTAACAGTGTGGATGGAGCATTAGAAGGATTAATGACGATCTATGTGAGGAAATGAATATCATATTCAGAATCATTATGTTTTCATTAGTGCATAATCACATGAATATAAGAACTGTGTTTTCTTTACCGTACAATGAGCTGTTTATATCTGTGGATGGAAGTCACCTTTCATGGAGTCCACCAGGTTTCTACAGTCGCTCAGAATGAATGTACTCTTTGCCTTTTCTGTGTTTTATAACATTCGGCTCTGTCAGGGATCTTTAAGTGTGTCTTTGTATCCACTGCAGATGAGGGTGGTGGGTATTTGTTTGGTCGAAATTTACATCTTCACCCCCAGACGTCATCAAATATGACACAGTGAACATTTTAAAGTAATGTAAACTTTATTGGCCTCAAAAATTGTCTTGAGAACAGTGCTACATTTTCATGAAGAACAAGGAGACCTTTGTTAACACATCTGATGCTGAGAGAAATCAAACGACACAAACATACACACCTTAGAAAAGTTACGTCAGCAACATACGTCTTAAGTGTGTGTAACTTTCAGTAATGCTGTTTGATAAATGGCATTGACAACGACCATAATTATGACATGAACAAATTGATTCATTGACTAAACATTAACCCATAAAGACCCAGTGCTACTTTTGCAATTTCCAAAATATTTTTTTCTCTATATTTAACTTTTACTGAGTGATTTATCACCATTTATTATAATATTATCCTCTGTATTTTTTGCATTTTCTTATATTTAATTTACTTTATCGTGTAGATGTTCATAAAAGCTCAGATTAAAGTTGAGAGTTATTATATCAGAAACAGAGAAAACTGAAGAAAAAAATGACTTTTTCAGCAAAGATATCAACAACTGAACATAAACCAAGTGTCTCCATCCACTGTCATTGATCCAGTTCCATGGGTTTTACTGGTGAGTCAATGTTGTAGAAGATGACGGTGTTTCCACAGTAACTACGGAGCCTCTGAATGTCCAAATGGGTCACATGTGGTGACCATGAAAAGATGACAAACTGCATTTTACCTGAATTATTTCAACATGCTGATAGGTTTAGTGGTTCAGAAGTTATTAAACATTTTAGATCAGTACATGCTTTTTGGTCGGTAGTTCATGTATGGGTCTTTATGGGTTAATGTCACAATAGGTTAGTAAAAAAAAAAAAAAAAAAAAAAAAAAAACAGCTCAGTGTAGCTATGCAGGAGAGTTTGGTAGAAGGTACAAAAACTACTATAACCATTGAAGGTGTATCCTGAAAAAATCCTCAAAAAAAGAAGAAAAAAAGAAAACCAGAAAAACAGCATCAATACAAAGGATCCAGATCCGGGAAGCAGTCCAGAGTTAGTCCCATGGAAGATGATAACTCACTAGGAAAAAGGAAGAAAAGAAATAGATTTAAGAAATTAAAGTTCATTTTTAGATAAGAGCTAAGAAAAGTAGGATGCTATAAAAAAAAATAAAAAAATGTTGCATCCTCTGTAAATGAAACCTCACAAAAAGTCCCCATGTGAATTGTTGGACATGCTAACCCTAACCCATAATGACTGCTGAGGCCCACCAGGCTGAGAGAATGTGTTAAGCAATGCTCAGATGAAGTCAAATAAGCATTTGTTTGTGCGCTGTCCTGCAGAGATGTGGAATGAATGTAGTTAAGTTCCTGCTCAAAAAAGCTCAAGGCAGGAGAGCTGGAAACATTGAAAAGTGTTTAGTGTTTGGATTTTTATTTATTAATATATTTTTTTGCTGTTTTGTAGAAGGTTTTTGAGAATAGTAGGAATTATTTGTCATTATCAGTTTTTAAAGCTAAATAGATAATGATAGAATATAAATGTCAGTAATGAGTGTATGTATGTGTCCATCCTTGTGCTACTGCTAAAACTGCACACTGTGTCTTCCTTACATCCTCCTTTTTTTTTTTTTTTTTTTTTGCAGATGTCCAGGTACAGGAGTTCATGCTGCATGCGCAGAATGCCGTGAGCAACACCAGCCAGGGGATGTGGCTGCAGCAGACCTGCACCTTATTCATCCAGAGCGCTGTCCAGCTGCTGACTCAGTTCACACAGCACGCCGCCGCCTGGGCCAACGCTAATGTGGTCCGAGCCAACTTCAGCCAACCCAACCACACTCGCAGCCAGCATCAGGGTACAGCAACAGGGCTCCACCACATGATTTTAGCAGATTTGGGCTTATTGTTTCTGATTTGACAGCACAGTTATAATGGGATCGGGGTCTTAGCAGCGGTGTCTTTACCCCAAACTGAGCTCATGAAAAGCTGGTGACAAAAAGGAATATCTGCTTGTTTTAAGGTTGTTGTTGTTTTAAATTTAATTCCTGTTGCTTATTTTTATTTTAACAGAGGCAGAAAAATCACAGCAAAAATCTAGGTTAAGAAATGAACCAGTTATGTGCAATAGTAAAAGATGTATTAAGATTCTTTACTTGAATAGTGATAGCACACTGGAAACACCTCAGTAAGAGAAAAACATGTATATTCACAACCTTCCTTTAACCCTTTCATGCATGAGATGTGAGAGCTGTAATCAAGATATTTTTCCTGAGTGTTTTTATAGTGTCCTTGTAACATTAAAAAAAACAATGCGATAGAAGTTGTTTTTATGAACCCATTTTTCATGGAGCTGCAAACATGTCCACTCAGCTGGACGCCATGCTTTAAATTTTTGAAGCAAAGAAACCTATTTACTGATAAACTGTGTGAAAACTATGAAATGAAAACATTTTTAATGCGGATAATCTGATGTTTTCTCACATTTTAATATACACTAATACTAGTCATTACTCACTTCATGGAGATAATATGCAAAAAAAAAAAAAAGTAAAAAAAAAACAAAAACCCTTGTTAATTACAGTTTAATAACAATAATTAACAACTGATTTTCACTCAAACATGTTAGTACAGATCAGGTTTATCAAGAACAGTAAAGTTACAGTAACGGTATGAATTGCAGTGTATGGGATGGTGCATGCACTGCAAAAATCAAAATCTTACCAATTGTATTTTTCTTATTTCTAGTCAAAATATCTCATCACACTTAAAATAAGACATAATCACATAAAGAGTAAAAATTTTTTGCTTAATTCAAGCAAAAAAAAATCTGCCAGTGGAACAAGTGAAAATTATCTTGGTAAGATTACTTGAAATCAGATTTTGCAGATCTATTGTCTATAAATCAGTTCTTATATCTCACTGTAAAGTTCCTCTTTAGGTGATTCTGTCTGATTTTAAGTGTGATGAGATATTTGGACTAGAAATGAAACAAATCCACTTGGTCAGATTTAGATTTTTGCAGTGTGAGCGTCCACTGTGTTTGCTGATATGGAACTAAAACAACAAAATCCAGGAATATACAAGAGAACAGCTGTCCACTGTGGTGAACACTATGCATGAAAGGGTTAAGGTCAAGTGTGTAAGATTTACTGAAGATCAAAGGAATAAGGAAGAGCCTCTTCTGCGTGTTGTTCTTCCTCTTCTATAGTGTTTTTTTTGGGACATTTGGTACAATAGGAGGATCTAATTGCAAAAATGGAATGTAATATTCATACTTATCTTTTTATTAGAATTTAAACTGAGCTGTTTCTACAGTATTTACACACATAAAGCCTGCTTTGTTGTGCCGCCACGTTTCTACAGATGCTCAGAATAGACTTCTTCCTCTATTATACACTTCACCTTTAACTGTGATTCTATTTTGTTTTTATTGTATGTTTTTTGGCTGTGGAAGTTCAGTAGGCAGTTATATGCAGTATATGCAATGATAATACTATTACTACTACAACTAATAATGATAATGATTATAATAATTTCACATTTTTATCCCTCAGGAACTGAAATCAGGAAAAAAAACACCAGAATTTTATAATCCGTCCTCTTCTTCCGCATCTCTCTCCTCTCAGTCCAAATCAAAACACTAAAGATAAAGACAGATGACGTTTCATGCTGTTATACAACAGTGAAATCAGTTTTTAGTGCTTTTGTATTGAGATGTAGGTTATGTTCAGACTGCAGGCAAATGTGGCCCAAATCCAATTTTTTTTGCCCATATGTGACCTGTATCCAATAAAGACAGTTTGAACAGCACAAATTCGACCCAGACCACGTTCACATGTGGTCCAAAATCTGATACGTATCTGATATTTTGCAATGTGACTTCAGACTGAACGGCCATTTACGTCATTGAAATGCAACAAACATCACAATTTTGCATCCCAGGAGGAGGAGCGTCTGTAAACACAGTGCGTGCCTGCATGGTCACATATTACGTTAGGACCTCTTTTGCGCATGCGGGTCACTTAAGGGTCACATTCAGTTCATACTCAAAACTGATAGAAGTTGCATTTAACCCTTTATAGGGCACTCATTCAAATACTCAACCTTAGTGTGTTCCTCTCCCTCCTCTTGTCATAAAACATCTGACCAGCACTTGCTAAAAAGTAAACACATGTAATAAAATGACTGTTTCCAAGGTCATAAACTGACAAAAATCACTTATATTCACTATTTACATGTTCAAAATGTCTATAAAATCTCTCTGGATCATTGTATAGTGTTATAAAAACCATCATGCTTCTGGACCTCACTGAGGCATGGGATTGGTCCCATATTTAATTTTTGTGGATATGAAAAAAAAATAGTCACTTGCCAATAAAGGGTTAATGTGTAATAAGAATGAGCACACAAAAAAATCTGATTTCACCAAAAAATCTGAACTGTGCTTTAAGACCTGCTGTCTGAACGTAGCCATAGTCATGTCCAGGTTGGGGCTGAGAGAATCTGATCAGTGATTGGTAACTACAGCTGTCAGTCATGAATGTTACCTGCCTACCTGTCTGAAAACACCTGTGATGAGACAAAATCTGCATCACAGGGTAGATTTACTTTAGCTGGAGAACAGAGGCAAAGAGTAGACAGGGATGTCTCATGTCCTCTCAGACCAGACCACTTACAGCATGATGGAGGGTATTTGTGGGAAGGGTCTGTTGACTCGTTTCTGTTTTGACCGTACAGTCTCAGCTCTCTAAAGGTAATGATGTCATTTGTAGGGTTCATTATAGATGCTTGGATGAGTCAGCTTCGTTTTTAGCTCAACGCCGACTCCGATAGGCAACGTTGTCTTCATTGTCATTGTTGTCTTCATTGTTATCGTCGTCTTCATTGTTATTGTTGTCTTCATTAGCAGTTTCTTCAAACATCTTCTGTCAGAAAACTACTGGTTGGATTGCATTCATTTCAAGATTTTTATGTAGCTTCCTTTGGACATTTTTTTTTTACAAAGTTTGGTCACAGTTTTGAGAAATTTGGATTTTTAAATTTTCTGATGAATTCTTCAAATATTAAAAATTTGCCTTTTCTTATAATGGTCCATATTTAGATGGTTTATAACGTGTAAATGGTTACAGATATCAATATTGATATTATTGAGCACGGATAGGAAGTCATATATGGACTTTCATTTGGGTCCGTGACCTTTGACCTTGAGTGACCTTGAAGAGTCAAACTCAAGATCTCTAGTGTCTAGATTTCAACAATCTTCTCAGAAAGTACTGATCAGATTCATTTCAAATTTTTTATGTTGTGTCTTTGGGATAATGTCTACAAAGTTCGGTCACAGTTTCCAGAAATTTAGATATTTGAATTTTTTATTAATTTTTGAAGTGTTAAAAATATGCTTTTACTTACAATGGTCCGTATTTTGATGGTTTATAACATGGAAATGGTTACAGATATGAATATAGTTCCTACTGAGCACTGATAAGAAGTCAAATATGGACTTTGATTTAATTAGTTGAGTTCTCCTCCAGTGAAAGTACCACCCACTTCTATTGGCAGATTGATCTCCTGCATCACGACCACAGGACTCTAACATAGCATAAACAACCTTGCAAATGAAACTTGGGTAACACTTTATCTGAAGGTCTAGTTTATGCATTAAGCGCACATTCATAAGACATTATAATGCATTTATAATGAATTATAAAAGTCATTACAACAGTTTATGATCATGTACAACAACTTATACCAAGGTTAATAAAGTATTACAAGTGTAGACATAATGTATTATAAATTCAGCTTTCATAATGTTTTATACATCCATACCAAAGTGACAACAGTGTTTGAAGGAAGAATCTCAAGTCCTGGGTTACAGAACACATTATAACCATCGTAACTCTAGCCAGTTAGAAAGACACAGAACTGCTCTGACATGTAGTTTCTGAAACTGAATAATGCTTTATAAACATCTTAAATAATTTACAGGATGACTTTAAGAGCTTTCAGTAAAGTGACAACACTGTATGAGCTGCCACATTATTTTTTATTTACGTATAAAGCAACATGTAACACTTCTATTTACTGTCTCTGTTCTTTTAATGTTTTGTTTTTGCAAAAAAAAAAGTTATTAAGACACTTCGATGTATAATTTTTGACTTACACTTTACTTAGAGCCAGCAGACACTGCTCATACATCATCATATTTGTGTTATATCATACAATTGCTAATAACCTTTTACAGTGTTGTCACTTTACTAAAAGCTCGTAAAGTCATCCTGTAAATTATTCTTGATGTTTATAAAGCATTATTCAGTTTCAGAAACTACATGTCAGAGCAGTTCTCTGAGTCTTTCTAACTGGCTAGAGTTACGATGGTTATAATGTGTTCTGTAACCCAGGACTGGAGATTCTTCCTTCTAACACTTGTCACTTTGGTATGGATGTATAAAACATTTTGAAAGCTGAATTTATAATACATTATACACTTATAATACTTTATTAACCTTGGTATAAGTTGTTGTACATGATCATAAACTGTTGTAATGACTTTTATAATGTATTATAAATGCATTATAATGTCTTATGAATGTGCGCTTAATGCATTATAAACTAGACCTTCAAATAAAGTGTTATCGAAACTTGTACTTGATTCTTGATAGAACATGGCAGCTGAGATACAGGGCCATTAGTCCTATTTTTACTCTTACTGCATCAAACCACATGAGCTCTTCATCTGCAGACCTCTAACTCTAAACACTGTCAGACCACATGTCCGTCCACATTTGTTCCCCCCTGACTTTCCCCTTGTTTCCCTCCAGAGGAGACGTGGCCCCTCCTGGCAGGAAGCAGCAGCGGGGAACTGTCTGGCTCCGGCGAGGCCCAGGGAGACGCTGTGTTGTGGGGTCACCGGCTTCAGATGGCCCTGGTCAACACGGTGGCCTTCAGGGGCGTCTGGCAGAAGCAGTTCCTGTTCACCAACACCCAGAACCTGCCCTTCATCCTGTCCGATGGGAGCGCCATCAAGGTGCCCATGATGTATCAGGCTACAGAGGTCAGCTTTGGTAAGAGACGGCACTCAGTCAGCACTGTGTCTGAGTTTTTATCAGAGCTTTAACATAAAAACAGCCGGTGTTCAATGCTTGTACAGCATGTAATTATGATCTAATTACATGCATTACAAGCATAATTACATTTGAAAGTCCCTGGATTGAACTGAATGATCATTTAGTTTCAGTAAACCTGAGTTACTGCTGTTTGCCAGGAAAAACAGGACAACTGTTATCATATCAGATATTTAAGATGCTTTACATTATTTGTCATTTTGACTTATACTTAAGTACATTATTGCAGTAAAACTATTGTACTTAAGAGGTCGATATAAAGCACCGGTCGTATTCAACCACATTTGTATATATTTCATTTTATTAGACCAGGGGTGTCAAACTCATTTTAGTTCAGGGGCCACATACAACCTAATTTCATCTCAAGTGGGTCGGACCAGTAAAATAATAGGCATATTAACCAATAAATAACAACTAATTTAGAGTGAAAAACAGGTCCAATTATGTTATGAAAATGTGAATAACCTGAGCGAAGTAAGGGCAATTTCAACAATATTGTGGCTCAGCGTATTATTAACAAAACTTAGAGATTGCAGTGAATCTACAGATGCACAAAACATTTAGTAACAGGCAACATAATATTAAAATTGCACTTATTTTTCTTTGGAAATGTCAGATTGTTCATATTGGTTCAGGTTATTCACATCTTATTTTTCACAATAAACCAAGGAAAAAAAATTGAGTTGCAATTACTTATAACTTAAAGTATGTTAATATGCTATTATCTAACTTGAGATTAACTAAAATGAGTTCGACATCCTTGATGTTTAATGTTGTCAGTGTCATTTTTTGCATAAATTCATCTTGTGGGTTGGATTGGGCCATTTGGGTGGCCAGTTTTGGTCTGTGGGCTGTATGTCTGACACCTTTGTATAGACTGTTTTCAAGATGTGTAACCTGTTACATGTGGTAGCATGTTCTCCAGACACATATCACCATATACACTGTTGCTCATAAAGTTGAAATGAGTAGTTTTCAGACACATTTGTCTTTTTATTCCTATTTATACACATCAGTAATGACCTTTAAAGGGGTCATGTTTTGCTAAACCCACTTTCATTAGTCTTTGGTTCATTTATTTGTGTATTTGGACCCTAATAGTTCAAAAAGTTGGAATTTGAACCCTCCAGGTGCTGCAAAGCTATCTTTATATTCATTTCGGCAAAAATCGAGTGGATTTCTACAACCTGTTTTAATTCCTGATTAATTTGTTACGTTTTATAACTAGTTATGTCACAGCATTTGCACATATAAGGTCAAGACTTCCACCGAACATTTCTAAGAGTACAACATAATTGTTTATCAGCAGCAGTGGTTGTAGTAAAAACTGAAAATACGTCCAAACTTTGAGATGATTACTTAAAATATTCAGTTGTTGGTTGAACGGGACAGAGCAGCACGGACAACAGCCTGGAAGGGGTGGGGCGTGAAGTGGCTCATTTGCATTTAAAGGGCCAGCGCTCAAAATTCTCCTGTCATTACTCAGAAATAGGGTTGAAGATGGGCCTGTGGAGTTGAATTAATGAAGAATTCAGACCAAAGCAAAGCATTTACAGTTTATGTAGACCACAGGGAAATGTTTTAAAATGCATAATTCCATTTAGAAAAGCAAAATATCACTCCTTTTAACCAGGTTCTCTGATAGTTACACTCCATCCATCAATAATAAATCACATCAGCTTCATCATTTCATGAGAAGAGGTCAAAATGTCCTATTCCAAATGTATATTTTCTGTTTAAAGTCCTTCCAAAGACCCAGACTGGTCCCTGTTTGCAGGTCAGTTCAGGACGGTGTCAGATCAGCGCTACACTGTGTTGGAGCTGCCCTACATGGGCCGATCCCTCAGCCTACAGGTGGTTCTGCCCAGTGAGAGGAAGACGCCGCTCTCTTCCCTGGAGTCCCAGCTGACCGCCCGTCAGCTGGCCTTCTGGGACACCGGTCTGCGCAGGACTAAGATGGACATATTCCTGCCCAGGTAACCATTGGCCACTAGAACCTTTTAACATCCTTAGTTCATGACGGAGTGATACCACAGGTCATTCCTCCCCTCAGTCATTAGACTACACAACAGTTCACTGTAAACCCCCATATCACACCATGTGCATATGCAACCACAATGTAAACATGTAAATAATATTTAACTTTTAATTCTATATTTATATTAGGATTTATATAAGTACCAAATTTCTTATTTTTCTCTTTATATTTCATTTTTCACTGGTTTGTGGTTTTTCTACCCGTCCTTTTCTCTACACTTGCTGTATGTTACTGCTGTTAAATGGGAAATCTCCCCATGGTGGAATAAATAGTCACATCTTATCTTATCTTATCTTATCTTATCTTATCTTATCTTATCTTGTTTTATCTTATCTTATCTTATCTTATCTTATCTTGTCACATCTCACTTTACCTTAAATTACCTTACCTTATCTTAAATTACCTTACCTTACTTTACCTTATCTTATCCTATCTTATCTCATCTCACGTTACCTTAAATTACCTTACCTTATGTTAGATTACCTTATCTTAAATTACCTTACTTTACTTTATCTTATCTTGTCTTATCTTATCTCATCTCACCTTACCTTAAATTACCTTACCCTACCTTATGTTTAATTACCTTACCTTATCTTAAATTACCTTACTTTACATTATCTTATCTTGTCTTATCTTGTCTCACCTTACCTTAAAATACCTACCTTATCTTAAATTACCTTACTTTACTTTATCTTGTCTTATCTTATCTTGTCTCACCTTACCTTAAAATACTTTACCTTATCTTAAATGACCTTACTTTATCTTATCTCATCTCACCTTTCCTTAAATTACCTTACCCTACCTTATGTTTAATTACCTTACCTTACTTTATCTTGTCTTATCTTATCTCATCTCACCTTACCTTAAATTACCTTACCCTACCTTATGGTTAATTACCTTACCTTATCTTAAATGACCTTACTTTACTTTATCTTGTCTTATCTTATCTTGTCTCACCTTACCTTAAAATACCTTACCTTATCTTAAATGACCTTACTTTACTTTATCTTGTCTTATCTTATCTTGTCTCACCTTACCTTAAAATACCTTACCTTATCTTAAATGACCTTACTTTACTTTATCTTGCCTTATCTTATCTTGTCTCACCTTACCTTAAAATACCTTACCTTATCTTAAATTACCTTACTTTATCTTATCTTACCACATCTCACCTTTCCTTAAATTACCTTACCTTATGTTAAATGACCTTACCTTATCTTAAATGACCTTACTTAACCTTACTTTATCTTATGTTATGTTATCTTATCTTATCTTCACATTTTTCACCACGTGAGATAACCTGTATATGAAGGTGTTGTTGGTGTTTACAGGTTCAAAATGCAGAACAGGTTCAACTTGAGGTCGGTGCTTCCTGCCATGGGCATCAGTGACGCCTTTAACCCGACAGCGGCTGACTTCAGTGGAGTATCAGGTTGGGATCAAGTCTACTAGTGATGAAATGTAATGAATGCAAGTGTTTTCCATTGTATGTTGGATCCTTCGACTCTACATCAGCTGAGAAACAAACATACGCTTCACTCCACTGACAATTTTAGTTAGTTTCCATCTACAGTTTTTCATCCCACCCCCCTTCCACTTAAAACCACATGTCTTCAAATATGCTGACTCTGAATATTTGTAAAATAAGGGATTAAATGTCCCTTAATGGGTTGAGTTTCAAGTTCTCCTCGGTTTTTAAGCTCAGTAAACTCTTTAAAAAGCCTCTTGGATTTGCTGAAATATGCCTCATCACAAAACTGAAAACCAGCCTGTTTTTCTCAGCTCATGAAAAGTTGACTTTTTAGGGAAAGGCAGTTTGTACAGGAGGACAATGCTACAAATATATAATGATCTTAGTAGGATATGATACATTGCTGCACTGCTATGTAAAAAGGAGGTAGATAACAACAAAATAAAGACAAAGAAAATAGCATTGACATTGCATTGTTATTGGCTAAAATGTCATCTTAACTTTCCATATCGGCCAAGAATTTTGTACTCGGTACATCCTTAATCCAATATAATAGTAAAACACTGATAGAGACCATTTTATTGCACTATGACTCGAAGACTTTAAGTCAATTTTCATGATAATACTCAGCCTAGGATCAAATTAAAGAAGTTAAAATGCACCTTAATGCATTTCAGTGTACATTTTACACTTTAAACATGACCCATCTTACAGGAAACACACTACAATCTGCATATTAGAAATAAATAAATAAATAAATAAATGTAATATGCTGAGTAGATACAGTATTTGTACCATATCTAGTGCAATACACAGCAACATTCAACTCGATATCGTGTTTTTTTCTCAGATTTCTATTATGTGCATTACTTTATTTGTGTATATTTCTATATTTTTCTACAGATTATTTTTAACCTGTTTACTGTGTTATTGGTGTTGCTGCTGGTCACTGACTCCTGTTATGTTTTTCTCAGTGGAGGAGGGTCTGTATGTGTCCGACGCCTTCCATGATGTGAAAATAGAAGTCACAGAGGATGGCACAAAAGCAGCCGCTGCGACAGGTGAGAAAAATGAAAGCTGGACTATACACTGCACCAGATAGTGTTTGGACTGTTATAGTTTTAGAATAATGTAATGATGGAACTAATCATTTCTAAGAGAATTAAAGGCTGATAATATAATGTGTTCCCTTCACAGCCATGGTGCTCCTCAAACGATCCCGTGCTCCCGTTTTTAAGGCGGACCGTCCTTTCTTATTCCTTCTGCGACAGATTAAAACAGGTAAATACCCCAGCCAAGTCATATTTACTGTACTACTGTAAGAATAACTATACTCTGTTTGGTTACGTTTCCAAGCAGTGGTTGATTTATGCACCAAAAAAAAAAAAAAAAAGTCACACATACAATATTTGAGTGCACCACCTTCAGTTTTGATTACAGGAGACATTCACGGTCACATTGTTTTTTGCCACATAATGCTTCTGTAGAGTCACACTAAGATTAGTTTTATAAAATAAACAATGCTAATGCAACTGATGGAAATAAAGTTATATTCAGCTACTGTGTGGAAAAAACACTGCCTAGAGCACAGGTGTCAAACATGTGGCCAGGGGACCAAATCTGGCCCACCAAAGGTTCCATTCCGGCCCGCAGGATGAAAGTGCAAAAATGAACCTGAACAGTCCAGGTTGTCCAAATCATTTAAGTTCAGGTTCCACATACAGACCAATGTGATCTACAGTAAAAAATAACAACACAATACCCATAAATAATGACAACTACAAATTTTCTTTGTGAAAAATTATGTGGAAAAAATTTAAGTGAAAAACAAAACAAAACATTACACTGTGAATATATTAACATTTAAAAAACTATTCTTTCACAATAAAATGCAAATAAATCCATAAATAGAAACAAAGATGACCAACCCAAAATGTGCAAGTTTAACAATATTCTGCCTGTTGCTAAATGTTTGGTGCATTTATGGATGCAGTGTGATCTGTAGTTGTGTTAATAATAAGAGATGTAATATTGTAGAAATTGTTCAAATTTTAACTCCAAAATTTTAACAATATTCTGGCTGTTACCAAATGTTTCTGTAACATTGTGTATAAATGTACATGTATAAATAATAAGTCGAGGTATAATTTTGTTAAAATTGCACTAATTTTTCAGATGAAATTTCTGTTTTTTCAGGTTATTCACATCTTTTTGATAAAATGTAAATATTTTCATAATTTCGTTAGGGGTTTTTAACAAAAATAAAAACTTGGATTTGTCATTATAGGTCATTAAGTCATTATTTTACTGGTCTGGCTCGCTTGAGATCAAATTGGGCTGAATATGGCCCCTGAACTAAAATGAGTTTGACACCCCTGGCCTAGAAGAAAAAAAAATCCAACCACCAAACAATTTATAGAAAACAATTTTCTCAAAATAAATAAATAAATAGTTACTAAGGTGTATGAATATAAAATTATGTTGATGAGGATGTTGGTTAAATGACCTACATCAATTCTAAAATCTGTGAAAATATTTTAAAAAGTATTAAAAACAGACACTGTTGGTCTCAGGCTAAATTTGATGGTATTAACTGTAACGTTTTGACTCATCTTTTCAGGATCCATCCTGTTCATGGGCCGAGTGATGAACCCTGCAGACCAATCACCCTGAACCTCTTCTCCTTCTCACACACACACTTTCTCACACACACACCTACCCTGACCCTTATTTCACAATTGGTATTTATTTGTGGACTTCAGGAAGAGGGACAATATTTTTGTACATATCTGTAAATAAAATTTTAATACATGTTTTTACACTTTGCCTCCTTCGTCTCTGGTTCTAAAGTTTGTGTCTTTACTCACCTGATTTTCAGTCTTTCAGTTGAACAAAATCGCACGGAGCCACATTTTTACGTAACACTTTATTTACATGGCCCTTCACAGTGTAAAATAGAAACTTTATTCTTGGAAATACTTACAAAAAGGCCATTTTTCCACTGAACATTCTCTTTAAATAGTACTCTAGGGTTATTTACATCTTTACAGTGTATTCAAAATACTCTTTTGGTAGCGGCCTCTTCACAAACAAAGACAAGTATGGCAGATTTTGGTCCCTGTCCGAGGAGGGAGGGAGTGGAAGAGGGCTGACCCCTGAATCAGAAATCAACTCTTGTTCTGGACCTGAATTCAGGTCTTAAAATTTGCTTATTATTTCATTTATTTATTTGTGTATACTTGAGAAGACTGAGCAGGTCTCTTGAAAAATGTGGACTCCATTTTTAAATTAGCGTTAAATAAGAATTCTCAAATTTACACAAGTGCATTTATGCTTTAGTGACACGGAGTTGGTTTGAGATTCACGGCGGGTGGTGGTTGGGTGGGGTTCGGGTTGAAGTATTTGGCAGCGACCAGCATGACGAGGGACAAGCTGGCATCCGAGACCTCGGTTTGTCAACGCTCCAGGGGGACGACAGGACACTGTTGCATATCGGCTGTCTCCGGGTTTAAACCAAGATAAAAATAAGGAAGGGTAGGAGTAGATCCGATGTTATTGCTGATTGTGATGTGTTTGAAGAAGTTCCTGAGCTTTTTTTTTTGCCCCTGTATTTCGATATTTGTAATCGATCGGCGCTGAAAACGTGCATTGCCAAAGACGCGACAGACTCAAGTTTCCCATCTTTCTCCGTCTGATCGGTTCGATACTCAAGTCGCACCCGTTTGGGACGACAGCAGCGGAGTGCTTTCAGTTAGTGGAGTGTAGTCTGAACAGAACAACTACAAACACTCAAACAAAAAAAAAAAAAAGAAAGTGCATCCTGTCTTCTCCCACAAAAGAAAACTCAGAGAAGTTCATTTAAGACCTAACATGAAAAGAGGGGATAAAGAATATGAGTGAAAAGGCATGTGGAAGAAAAAAGTGCCTTGTGTGTCCGATGGATCCCACTTGACCCTGAGTTTGGCTGAAAACGCACACAACACGCAACAACCTGTCGCTGTCAGAACATCAGCAATAAAACATGACTGATCAGTGTCTGTTCCAACTCCTGAAGGCCCTTATTTAACTCCACTGACCTGTTGCACAGATTATTCACTCTGGGATGTCTGCAGAGCATATCTTTAGCCTTGTAGCATAACTGCCTAACTCATACACAAATGGACAAAAGTATTGGGACACGTTGAATTCAGGTATTTCTTTTCTAACAGGGGTCTGGGATACAAAACAATATTATAGTTTTATATTGTGATAAATATCATTCATTCATTTTCTGAACCTGCTTTACCCTCACTAGGGTAACTGGAGCCTTTTCCAGCTACTTATGGCGAAGGCGGGGTACACCCTGTAGGAGTCTCCAGTTCATCACAGGACGGACATATAAAGATAAACAATCACTCTCACATTCACTATGGGCAATTTAGATTAACCTATCAGTACATGTGTATATGGTGGGAGGAAGCCGGAGTACCCGGAGAGAACCCGGAACATGCAAACTCCACACAGAAAAGTCCCACCCCCATTGACTGGTGTTTGAATCAAACCTTGTGAGGCACGAGTGCTATCCACTGCACCACTGTCACAATATGATAAATATAATATCGATTATTAATATTGATGTTAATATCTCAAATCAATATGAACAGGACATCTTACAACTGTAGCCATAATGTGTCCCAATATTTTTGTCCATATAGTTTATAAATATTATTGTAAACTGTGTAAATATCATTGCATTTCATTGGCTAGTTTGGTTTAAATTGTTATCTTTGCTTCCGAAATGCCTCAGAGATGGTTTTTACTTAATGACTACTACTACTACTACTACTACTACTACTACTAATAATAATAATCTACTTTCTTAACATCTCATATAGGAAGAAAAATCTTCCATTAAACTTTAAGGAAATATTGATGTTTATAAACTATATGGACAAAGATACTGGGACACATCATGGTTCCAGTTCATAAGATGTCCTATTCATCAATATTAATAATATAATGTCTATCCCAATATAAAACTATATTATGAAATTTGTCATTATTGTTTTGTATCCAAGACCAGTGTTAGAAAAGAAACACCTGAATTCAACGTGTCCACATACTTTTGTCCATATAGTGTATGACTCAGTTATGCTATGAGGCTAATGATATGTTGCCCCCCCCCCAATCAACAAGTACTCTAGAGACTGAAACATAACATCTCATTGCATAGGCAAACACTTCACCTGTAGCAATTAAATGCCCCAAACAGATGTGTAAAGAATGCACTGGCATCGTCCAGGGTCAACACTGTTTTAAGTTCATACTGCACAGCAACATCAGAACCACTGCCGATGATAAGACAGGGTCCACTGGAGGGGTGATGGTCCGAGGGCTGGATACGGTCTTGTCTGGTCTCCATGGATACAAGAGGAGGGGTGGGGTTGAGTTCTTATCAAAGAGTTCAGTTTGGGTGGGGGTGTAGGGTGAGGGGGGGGGTTAAGCCAGTCTCAAAGTGTGTCCACGTGGTTCAGGTTATTGGATCTGTTGTGGATCTCTTCTAGGAAGTTTTCCAGCTGCTCGATCAGAACGCGCTTCTTAAACCTTTAAGGGGAAAAAAAAAACAAAAGAACGGATGATGTGATTGGTATTTTAAACATGTTAAAGCACAGGTGACAAACATATGGCCTGTGGGCCAAAACCGGCCCCACCAAATGGTCTAATCCAGCCCGTGGGATGAATGTCTGAAATGAAAAAATGACACTGAAGATATTAACTATGAGTGTGAAAATTCATATGATCTAAAGTGGGTCAGACCAGTAAGATACTACCATAATAACCTATAAATAATGACAACTCCAAATTTTCTCTTTGTGTCTTTAGTCAAGATCAAAGTCAAGTTTATTTCTATAGCACATTTACAATACCGTAAAGTGCCCAAAGTGCTGTACAAAGAGAGATAAAAAATACAAGATATGATAAAACTAGTAAAAATATGTAGCTATTTTCACTGCAAAAATCTAAATCTTGCCAAGTGTACTTTTCTCATTTCTAGTCAAAATATCTCATTACACTTAAAATATGACATATTCACCAAAAGAGTAACTTTTCAGTGAGATATAAGAACTTATTTTTAGACAATAGATCTTGAAAATCTTATGTCAAGAAATCTTACCAAGATAATTTTCACTTGTTCCATTGGCAGATTTTTTTGCTTGAATTAAGCAAAAAAAAAAAATAAAAAAAAAATCTGCCAATGGAACAAGTGAAAATTATCTTGGCAAGATTTCTTGACATAAGATTTTCCAGATCTATTGTCTAAAAAGAAGTTCTTATATCTAACTGAAAAGTTACTCTTTTGGTGAATATATCTTCGTTTAAGTGTGATGAGATATTTTGACTAGAAATGAGAAAAATACACTTGGTAAGATTTTGATTTTGCAGAGTAAGACAAGATATACCAAAACTGATAAAACAGATAAACAATAATAGGATAAATAGTATCTAAAAACACAACCACAAGATAAAACAAAAGTCACATACTTGTATTAACAGTGTTTAAATAGTCTGTCAAAAGGAAAATTCCATAAAAAAGTTGACATTTACAAACTGTCCTTTCACACAAATAGTGAATAACCTGAAATGTCTTAAGAGAGGTAAGTGCAATTTTAACAATATTCTGCATCAGTTTATCATTTACATGTGCATTATTATAACTTACAGATGACAGTGGATCTACAAATATACACGACATTTAGTAACAGGCAGAATATTATTGAAATGTTTTGTGTATTTGTAGATTCACGGATCTGTAAGTTGTAATAATGCACATGGGTCCGATTAAGTGAAAGTGAACATCAACATGAAAAAGTAAATTTGCAAACATCATTTATCAAGTGGGCTCTTTTTTTAGCTAAAGATCTCTATTTAATGGAACTCTTATCCTTTTTAAAATTCCAATTGTAGAAAAAACTTACAACTGATTTTATCGATTGTACTTTTTTACACCATAGCCATAGCTCGAATTTGACGCTAAAATTATATTTAAAAAAATGTGAAAATGTATTCAGTCTGTTGATTATAGAGATGATTGTTAAGTTTCAAGTATTAGATTTTCATTATTTTGTGAAAATTATTGATATTTATGAATTTGAACATTTACCAGTAATCACAAAAATACCAACTTTTAATTTTCCAGTTACTTATAATTCAGATATTTGAGTGAAACTTTCAGAAAGTAATGATCTTTTGATACATTTTGGGTGATGCATACAATGGTAAAGAGTTGTTCACGTTACCACATTCTCATGTCAATAAAACAGAGAATTTTCAATATTTTATTCCAAAATTTATTTTCAGCGTAGTTGATCATAATATCTAAAAGGTTTTGTCCTACTTGATATTAGTTTGTCGAGAATCACGTTTTGAATGTTTGCATAAAGCTTAAAAAATTTGTCAGTTTCAAGTCCACATGTTACTGAGCAGTAATTTGACATTTTTCACCTAAAAATTTTATCTCCCCAAATTGTGTAATACATAATGTTTAAGTGCTTATAAATACCTACTCAAATATGTATAATACATGCATATAAGTTACATGCTTACATGACAGAGACTGTTGAACACCAAATGTGTCCACGTGTTACCGCTTGATCTGACCCACATATAAATGATAAACTGATGCAGAATATTGTTAATATTGCACTTAAGAAATTTCAGGTTGTTCATGTTATTCAGATTTTTAAGGAAACTTTGTAGATGTAAACACTTTCATTCATTATTCATTCATTATCTGAACCTGCTTTATCCTCACTAGGGTCACGGGGGTCGCTTGGAGCCTATCCCAGCTACTTACGGGCGAAGGTGGGGTACACCCTGGACATTTTGCCAGTTCATCGCAGGGCTGACAAACACTTTTATAATGTAATTTTACTTTTTTCACTGCTCTTATTTTACTCGCCCGGCCCCTTTGAGATCACACTGGGCTGAATGTGGCTCCTGGACTAAAATGACTTTGACAGCCCTGCATTAAAGTGACACACGGTAAGAGTGATGAGGAGGGGGGATGTGCGGTGTACCTGGCGGCCTCTTTGATGATGTTTTGGAGGAAGATGAGCCGGGTTTCTAGAGTGCCCTGGATCTGCTTTAGGAAGTGGAAGATTTTCTCGTAGTCTGAAACGGTGCAAACAGAACAAAGGTTCACTGACAAACTCCAGCAAGATCAAGAAAAAACTACAGAAATAAGCTTAAGATCCCTTCTAGAGATTCACTTCTATAGGGGGTGTTCCATAACAGCTCACCTACACCTCCTTGTTCATGTTATCAACACTTTAGGCATCGGAGCGTTTCTTTTTTTTTTTTTTTTTTTTTTTTTTTTTAATATTCAATTTTTACATCAAGATTTCAAAAAGCTGTCTGTTTCATTCAGTTATGTTGCTTGTTGCAATATTGTGACTTTAGTGCTTTAAGGGTTAATTATATTGTAGTTTCTTAAACATTGGAATGAAAAATTCTTCTCTTGAGTCTTCAATCTGCCCTTAAATAACTTAACGTCATGATACTCATTTTGTATATTACATATTGTGTGTGTATTTCTCGATTATTTGGGTGATTCTCTTTATTATTTTATTCATTTTGTTGATTCAATACTTACACTTACACAGACATAAAAAATGCTTTGGTGTGTGAATTCATTTTCAGTAAAAATATGTCTTGAGCTGAAAACATTTTGGCACCACTATCTTAAGTTTATGGGGTCTTTCCAAGCTAACTTTCATCCTTAGTGTATTTGAAGTATCACCAATGATGTACTTTTCAGTCAATTGGGTTCCAATTTATGCTGAATATCCAAAAAAAAAAAAAAACTAGGACAAAGGAATAAAAGTATTTGAAAGACTTCATGCAAATAGATGTGACTGAAATAAATTCACTTAATAATACCTTACATTAAACCCTAAAGATCCAGAACTTCTGTATCAAATTCTAAATGATTTTTTCCTCTAAATGAAATTGTTCTTAAGTAATTCATCACCACTTATCCTCTGCATTTTTCAGTGTAAATCAGGTATTTTCTTATATTTAATTCCCTGATGATGTAGATGTTCATAAAACCTCAGAGTAAATTTAATGGTTATACCAAAACTGAGAAACATGAAGAAAAGTGACTTTTAAAGCAAAATATATCATTAACTAAACATAAAAACAAGCATCGACAACTGTCATTTATCAAACTCAATGGATTTTACTGGTGAATGAATGCTATAGAAGAAGACGGTTTTTCCACGGTAACTACGGGGCTTCTGAATGTCTAAATGGGTCATATCTGATGACCATGAAAAGATGACAAACTGCATTTTACACCAATTATTTACATGTATTGATAGAATTAGTCAATCAACAGGTATTAAACATTTTAGATCAGTAGATGGTTTTAATCACTTGTGGTTGTTTGGGTCTTAGCGAGTAAAAAAACCCCAAAACACCCTTAACAGCGCAATTTTAAGCCTCAGTCATGATTTCTATTTTAGAACATTGCCACTATGAAACAATCTGAAAATAACTTCCTATACTTCACACTTCATGGAAATGATCTGTCCACCAGCTTTTAGTTTCTTGAAACCAAACATAGATTCTTTGTTGTCTTAATAGTTGTTCCAAATAAGCAAAATTGTAATATCTAGCAGGTATTTGGTCATGGAATAAAAAAAAAAAAAAAAAAAAAAAAAAAACAGACTAAAAGTAGATCTGTTAGCTAAAAAAACACTTGTTGCCTGTGGATTTGTATAATTATTAAAATTTCAATTGAAAATGTTCCTTTGTTTAAGAGAAAGTATTCAGTTGGTAAAATTGTTGTGTAACTTATTCCTTTAAATTTTTGTTAAAAGACAAAATGTTTATTTACAGGAAAGTTTTCAATTGTCTTACGACATTTTCATTATTGACTCTTTTTTTGTTAGATGAAAATATGTTATTCTTCAATTCGTCTAATGGATAATAAACTGCATTGTTTTTTTTTTTTAGTGCTTTATAACATCAAACTCAGCTCCACATACACCTGCTCCTTCTATTTCCATGTTCTATTATTACGTACGTCTGCCAGGTTTCCTGATTTCCTTTGTGATGAGTGCTCTCAGCTCGTTGTTGACCTTCACTGTTTCGTTGTGAATGTGCTTCTTCAGCGCTGCCGGTGTTAGGTAGCGCGCCGGTTGGTCGTCCACCAGCACCATCTCCGCTCCAGCCTCGTTATCCAGCAGCACGTCGCCCGTCTGGTGTCGCCCATTCTCCTCTTCCTCCTCTCTGAGTTGGATGTCTTGTGGATCTGCCACCATGTGGTGATTCTCCTGGAGGTCAGCAGGTCCTGACAGGTGATCCGGCTCCGAGTCTGAGCCCCTGTCCGGGCTGCAGTGGTTCTCGTTCAGGTGGTTGATGATCAAGTCTGGTTCAGACATCCCATCATTCATGTCTGCGTCTGCGGATTCAGATGTGATGTTGGTTTTATTTCATCTTAGAATCAGAAACAACCCCCATGATACAAATCAGGTGATGATAATAGCCTTACTCATACGACATCTTTAATGTACATCACAGGTGTCAAACATACGGCCTGGGGGCCAAAACCAGCCTGCCAAAGGGTCTAATCAGGCCCCTGGGGTGAATTTTTAAAATGCAAAAATTACACAGAAGATATTAACAATCAAGGATGTCAAAATAATTCTAGTTCAGGTTCCACATACAGACCAATGTGATCTCAAGTGCATCAGATCAGTAAAATACTATCACAATAATCTTTAAATATTGACAGCTCCAAATTTTTTTTTGTCTTCGTTCTACAGTAAAAAAATAAAATTACATGCAAATGTTTATATTTACAAACTATTCTTTCACAAAAGTGTGAATAACCTGAACAAATACAAACTACATAAACTCTTAAGAGAAGTAAGTGTACTTTTAACAATATTTTGCCTGTTACTAAATGTCTTTTGTAGATCCACTGTGATCTATCAGTTGTAATGTTAGGTTGTTCATGTTATTCGCATTTTTAAGGAAACTTTGGAGATGTTAACATTTTCATAATGTAATTTTACTTCTTTCACTGACATTATTTTACTGATCTGGCCCATTTGAGATCATATTGGGCTGAATGTGGAACCTGAACTAAAATGAGTTTGACACCTTCAATGTACAGGGTGTCCATAAAGTCTTTACAATTTACAACATTTATAACAAACGCAATTGCTGAGATATGTTAATTACATTTGTTCTATGTACTCAGTGGTTATCACAGTTTTTAATCGCATTGTGGGATCATGTGGAATCCAATCATTGGTACATTTTTCTTCAATGATAGATCAACTGGAGCAAAAGTTTACATTGACCTTTGGACTGAATATGTGTCACCACAACTGGATGACCTTCAACCAATCATCCTTTTTCAGGTGGATGGTGCACCACCACATTGGGGACTGCATGTTGGTGGGTTCTAAATCAAACATTTCCAGACCGGTGGATTGGAAGGGATGGTCCAATTCCCTGGACACCCAATTCACCAGATACTGCCCTGGATTTGTTTCTATGGGGTTATGTTAAAAATATCTTGTATGGAACAAAGATGTGGGACATCAACAACCTGAAGGAAAAGATCACTGATGTCACTGATACCACTGATGAGGCTATGACACAGCCAACATAGAAACAAATTCAGTACCATCTGGATGTGCTTGGTACAACTAATGGTGTCCATATAGATTTGGATTTTTTTTAAATCTACTTTTCATTTTGTAATAATTTCCACAGATTTGTCTAGTTATTTGCTTTTGTAATAAATGAGTTAAATTGTAAAGAGACTTTATGAACACCCTTCACCACATGCTTTGATAAAGTGAGAGACAGCAGAGAACCAAAATAACAGTTTGATAAATACAAAAAGAGAGGGAAGATGGCAAAAACAGTAAAAAAAAACAACAACAGTAAATAGAATATACAAATCAAATAAAAACAATAAAAAAATGTGGCAAAAGACAGGAATATCAAAAAACCCAAAACACTGAGGTGCATTATGGGAAGTGAAGAAAGATCAGGAAGTCCCTCTTTATGATACAGAAATAAGGATTAATGTACTATACTGGTGTGAAGAAGAAAAACTTCCTTTCCTATTTATTATATATTTCAGTGAACCATTACATATTTAAACAAATGGGAGGAAAAAAACACACCTGGAAATGTTAGCAATGACATAATTTACATTTTTTTCCACTAGAGGGTTGAACCTCACAATGTCTGTCAGTGTACCTTCCAGTCTTACCTATCATGGGTCGGGGGCTAGCAGGCGGGGTCACAGGTGGGGTGTAGGCTCTGCCCAGGCGGAGCAGCGGTGACATGCAGCGGCGTCTTTTGGGCCCCCCACCTGGCATGTTGCTGTTGTCCGCTGGCCTCTTACCCTTGTTCTGAGGACCAGTAACGAACTCATCGGCCTCGTCAATCATCATGCCCTGGAAGACGAACAAAATTGAGATGGTGAAGAGGGTGGGGTTTCTCAAATAGAGAGTGTACAAATTAAAAACAAATCATCTTTACTCAATTTTACTGTTAACGTTGAATGGAACCATTCTGTAGCAAATAATGTCACCAAATTAGTCACTAAAACAGACAATACTATCATATATGGTAATTAGTGGTCACAGGTAACTAAATTATCAATACATAATAATCATATAAATATCAGGATTCATGAGTTTGTTTGGAGACGTGTGAATCTGATGATGCACAACATCGAGCCCATTTACATTCATGCCAATACTCCGATCATTATCCCATTACTGTGGAGTTATCAGATTATTCAAGTGATCATGTAAACAGGATGATCTGATAGGCTTTATCCAATAACAGCAGTAATCTGACAATGAGAAATCAGATTAACCCACCTGGATTTCTCCTCTATACTCCGATGTCTTCCTGCATGTATACAGGTTAATCTGATTAATTTTGTTCTTTTATGTCTGTGCAAGTGTAAAAACAATTAAAATCGTAGAAGATGGAAGTTACGAAGTTAAACGTGAGAGGAAGAGAATAACAGGAAGTTTAAGTCTACCATCAGTACACATATACATACTCTGAAAGAAATCCGATAATAGACTGGAGCGTCTAGTAGGGGTGTAAGAAAATATCGGTTCAGCAATATATTGCATATATAGCAATATAATATATTTCATTTCATGATACTGTATCAATATTAAAAGTACTGTACTGATATTTTAGGCATTTATTCAAATGCAGACATGATGGAGATTCATTATTGTTCTTCTTATTTGTTTATATTTTTTGGGAATCCTGCAAGCTCTTTTATTAATATATTAACATGAGTATTTTGCTCTGTTTGTATACTAAAAAAAAGTACTATTGTGATATTGAAGGTCATGCATGTAGTTTTTTGAAATTGATAACACTGTCCACTATGCATTCTTTTGAGAACTAATAGAATATGAACATTTAAGCGGGATCTTAAACTGTAATGTCTGTAAAACCTAATTTTGTTTATTTATTTTTTTTTGCATGTGTTCTTTGTACTGGTAAAGCCGGATGTTAAAACTTTATTTATCCAAATGCTGCACTTTAAGTTTTTACAGAGGAAAGTTTTGTGATATGGCATTAAATTCTGTTCTCATCAAATAAAAATGTGTTTAATATTTGTGCACATTTCTACCGTAATTACGTTTTTCCAGGAAATAATCTTTTAAGAGAAAAAAACAAGCAAACAAAAAAATATCGCTTTGTTGACAGTATTGCGATATATCATATCGTAATCCGAGTATCGTGATTTATACTGTATTGCCAGATTCTTGCCAATACACACCCCTAATGTCTAAACCTGGGTTTTTCCCGATTATCATGTTTCTTAAGTGCATGTAAACACATCAGATCTGATTATTACAATTATCTGATAACTCCCGGTTATTGGATTTTTATGGTCATGTAAACGGGCTCCATGAGAGGGTAAGAGGTGGAAAGCAGAAAGGATGAAATGAGGAAAGTCCATACTGTGCTCCTTTAAAGGATATTATGAGACAAAGATATAAATAGAACATTACTCCATATGTTGAATGTGATCCTTATGTTGCGCAAAAGAGCAATTTCACCTGACATTTAAGTTGTTGCAGCAGTAGATCTGAGCAGCTGCCCTGTCCTCCAGACCTGCCTCGACTCAGGAATACTAATCAAAGAATACGACTTCTGTGGAAGCCATGAGGTTCATAACCAAAGTACAAAGACGCTCCGCAGTGGGAGACACCTTCTGATGGTTGTTTACTTAATGCTACAACGTTAACCACTCTCTAAAGGTCTGCTTAAACACCACTTAATATGTGGATCATTTCAAAAGAAGAGGAAGTGACTGCAGCTCATTTCAAAGGCTTTGCAGTTTCAGCATTAAGCCCTGCTCATGTTGGACTAGTGAAACTTGGTGATTTATGCCAGTTTTCTACCAATGGCATCGGCTCAACTTGCCTCAACTTGACTTGGATTTGTTTTGGCACCAACATGTTGCATTTGCACTGCTGGTGTAGTGCTTCCTCTGCACAGCTGGTTGTCATAGCGACACAACGTAAATTATTGTAATGTTTTCAGCATGACTGCACTTACCAGCGAGGCAACAATGAAGGGCAAATGTTAAGAATGTAAGTTAGTTCCTCAGCTGGAAACACCGTCAACCTCCATCTGATAGCAGGTGGGTGGAAGAGCTGTTACTGTCCATTAGACTTGAAAAGCTTAGATTTTCCCTCAATGGCTCTTTAAAGTCGCTTGAAAAACCTTGGAGACCTCTCTTCAATTATATTGAAACCTTGACATCTCTGTTTGACACCCCCCCCTTTTTTTTATTTTAGGCACTTTTTTCTAATTAGACAATTGTTGTATCTATTGTTCTTTACTGATTACATATCAGTATTGGATTTACATTAAGAATTGTCTTCTTTTGGTTTAGGGTGGGATTGTGGGA